>NW_026611998.1:300000-514639 GCF_023638135.1 Falco biarmicus | reverse complement strand
GTGACAAAATGTTCCAAACACACCCCATGCACAACTCCACCGAGGAAGGTGCCAGAAAACGAGTTCTGTTGGTAGTTTTTACACTACCCCGGTAGGCAGCTGAAAGGCACCACAAAACTTGTTGTACCTGCTTTCTGGGCTGAGATGGAGAATCGCTGAATTTTGGACTCGGCTGGTGAAAAAATGTTCCAAACACACCCCATGCACACCTCCACCGGGGAAGGTGCCAGAAACGAGTACTGTTGGTAGTTTTTACACTACCCCGGTAGGCAGCTGAAAGGCACCACAAAAGTTTTGCTACCTGCTTTCTGGGCTGAGATGGGGAATCGCTGAATTTTGGACTCGGCTTGTGAAAAAATGTTCCAAACACACCCCATGCACACCTCCACCGGGGAAGGTGCCAGAAACGAGTTCTGTTGGTAGTTTTTACAGTACCCCGGTAGGCAAGAGAAAGGCACCACAAAACTTGTTCTACCTGCTTTCTGGGCTGAGATGGAGAATCGCTGAATTTTGGACTCGGCTGGTGACAAAATGTTACAAACACACCCCATGCACAACTCCACCGGGGAAGGTGCCAGAAAGGAGTTCTGTTGGTAGTTTTTACAGTACCCCGGTAGGCAGCTGAAAGGCACCACAAAACTTGTTGTACCTGCTTTCTGGGCTGAGATGGAGAATCGCTGATTTTTGGACTCGGCTGGTGACAAAATGTTCCAAACACACCCCATGCACAACTCCACCGGGGAAGGTGCCAGAAACGAGTTCTGTTGGTAGTTTTTACAGTACCCCGGTAGGGCAGCTGAAAGGCACCACAAAACTTGTTCTACCTGCTTTCTGGCTGAGATGGGGAACGGCTGAATTTTGGACTCGGCTGGTAACAAAATGTTCCAAACACACCCCATGCACAACTCCACCGGGGAAGGTGCCAGAAACGAGGTTCTGTTGGTAGTTTTTACACTACCCCGGTAGGCAGCTGAAAGGCACCACAAAACTTGTTCTACCTGCTTTCTGGGCTGAGATGGGGGAAGCGCTGAATTTTGGACTCGGCTGCTGACAAAATGTTCCAAACACACCCCATGCACAGCTCCACCGGCAAAGGTGCCAGAAACGAGTTCTGTTGGTAGTTTTTACACTACCCCGGGTAGGCAGCTGAAAGGCACCACAAAACTTGTTTGTACCTGCTTTCTGGGCCTGAGATGGGGAATCGCTGAATTTTGGACTCGGCTGGTGACAAAATGTTCCAAACACACCCCATGCACAACTCCTCCGGGGAAGGTGCCAGAAACGAGTTCTGTTGGTAGTTTTTACACTACCCCGGTAGGCAAGAGAAAGGCACTACAAAACTTGTTCTACCTGCTTTCTGGGCTGAGATGGAGAATAGCTGAATTTTGGACTCGGCTGCTGACAAAATGTTCCAAACACACCCCATGCACAACTCCACCGGGGAAGGTGCCAGAAACGAGTTCTGTTGGTAGTTTTTACAGTACCCCGGTAGGCAGCTGAAAGGCACCACAAAAGTTGTTCTACCTGCTTTCTGGGCTGAGATGGGGAATAGCTGAATTTTGGACTCGGCTGGTAACAAAATGTTCCAAACACACCCCATGCACAGCTCCACCGGGGGAAGGTGCCAGAAACGAGTTCTGTTGGTAGTTTTTACACTACCCCGGTAGGCAGCTGAAAGGCACCACAAAACTTGTTGTACCTGCTTTCTGGGCTGAGATGGGGAACAGCTGAATTTTGGACTCGGCTGCTGACAAAATGTTCTCAAACACACCCCATGCACAGCTCCACCGGCAAAGGTGCCAGAAACGAGTTCTGTTGGTAGTTTTTACACTACCCCGGTAGGCAGCTGAAAGGCACCACAAAACTTGTTCTACCTGCTTTCTGGGCTGAGATGGGGAAGCGCTGAATTTTGGACTGGGCTGGTGACAAAATGTTCCAAACACACCCCATGCACAACTCCACCGGGGAAGGTGCCAGAAACGAGTTCTGTTGGTAGTTTTTACACTACCCCGGTAGGCAGCTGAAAGGCACCACAAAACTTGTTTGTACCTGCTTTCTGGGCTGAGATGGGGAACGGCTGAATTTTGGACTGGGCTGGTGACAAAATGTTCCAAACACACCCCATGCACAGCTCCACCGGCAAAGGTGCCAGAAACGAGTTCTGTTGGTAGTTTTTACACTACCCCGGTAGGCAGCTGAAAGGCACCACAAAACTTGTTCTACCTGCTTTCTGGGCTGAGATGGGGAATCGCTGAATTTTGGACTCGGCTGGTGACAAAATGTTCCAAACACACCCCATGCACAACTCCTCCGGGGAAGGTGCCAGAAACGAGTTCTGTTGGTAGTTTTTACACTACCCCGGTAGGCAAGAGAAAGGCACTACAAAACTTGTTCTACCTGCTTTCTGGGCTGAGATGGAGAATAGCTGAATTTTGGACTCGGCTGCTGACAAAATGTTCCAAACACACCCCATGCACAACTCCACCGGGGGAAGGTGCCAGAAACGAGTTCTGTTGGTAGTTTTTACACTACCCCGGTAGGCAGCTGAAAGGCACCAAAAAACTCGTCGTACCTGCTTTCTGGCAGAGATGGGGAACGGCTGAATTTTGGACTCGGCTGGTGACAAAATGTTCCAAACACACCCCATGCACAACTCCACCGGGGAAGGTGCCAGAAACGAGTTCTGTTGGTAGTTTTTACAGTACCCCGGTAGGCAGCTGAAAGGCACCACAAAACTTGTTGTACCTGCTTTCTGGGCTGAGATGGGGAACAGCTGAATTTTGGACTCGGCTGCTGACAAAATGTTCCAAACACACCCCATGCACAGCTCCACCGGGGAAGGTGCCAGAAACGAGTTCTGTTGGTAGTTTTTACAGTACCCCGGTAGGCAAGAGAAAGGCACCACAAAACTTGTTCTACCTGCTTTCTGGGCTGAGATGGAGAATCGCTGAATTTTGGACTCGGCTGGTGACAAAATGTTACAAACACACCCCATGCACAACTCCACCGGGGAAGGTGCCAGAAAGGAGTTCTGTTGGTAGTTTTTACAGTACCCCCGGTAGGCAGCTGAAAGGCACCACAAAACTTGTTGTACCTGCTTTCTGGGCTGAGATGGAGAATCGCTGAATTTTGGACTCGGCTGGTGAAAAAATGTTCCAAACACACCCCATGCACACCTCCACCGGGGAAGGTGCCAGAAACGAGTTCTGTTGGTAGTTTTTACAGTACCCCCGGTAGGCAGCTGAAAGGCACCACAAAACTTGTTCTACCTGCTTTCTGGGCTGAGATGGGGAACGGCTGAATTTTGGACTCGGCTGGTAACAAAATGTTCCAAACACACCCCATGCACAACTCCACCGGGGAAGGTGCCAGAAACGAGTTCTGTTGGTAGTTTTTACACTACCCCGGTAGGCAGCTGAAAGGCACCACAAAACTTGTTGTACCTGCTTTCTGGGCTGAGATGGGGAAGCGCTGAATTTTGGACTCGGCTGCTGACAAAATGTTCCAAACACACCCCATGCACAGCTCCACCGGCAAAGGTGCCAGAAACGAGTTCTGTTGGTAGTTTTTACACTACCCCGGTAGGCAGCTGAAAGGCACCACAAAACTTGTTCTACCTGCTTTCTGGGCTGAGATGGGGAATCGCTGAATTTTGGACTCGGCTGCTGACAAAATGTTCCAAACACACCCCATGCACAACTCCTCCGGGGAAGGTGCCAGAAACGAGTACTGTTGGTAGTTTTTACACTACCCCGGTAGGCAAGAGAAAGGCACTACAAAACTTGTTCTACCTGCTTTCTGGGCTGAGATGGAGAATAGCTGAATTTTGGACTCGGCTGCTGACAAAATGTTCCAAACACACCCCATGCACAACTCCACCGGGGAAGGTGCCAGAAACGAGTTCTGTTGGTAGTTTTTACACTACCCCGGTAGGCAGCTGAAAGGCACCACAAAACTTGTACCTGCTTTCTGGGCAGAGATGGGGAACGGCTGAATTTTGGACTCGGCTGGTGACAAAATGTTCCAAACACAGCCCATGCACAACTCCACCGGGGAAGGTGCCAGAAACGAGTTCTGTTGGTAGTTTTTACAGTACCCCGGGTAGGCAGGTGAAAGGCACCACAAAAGTTGTTCTACCTGCTTTCTGGGCTGAGATGGGGATCAGCTGAATTTTGGACTCGGCTGCTGACAAAATGTTCCAAACACACCCCATGCACAACTCCTCCGGGGAAGGTGCCAGAAACGAGTTCTGTTGGTAGTTTTTACACTACCCCGGTAGGCAGCTGAAAGGCACCACAAAACTTGTTGTACCTGCTTTCTGGGCTGAGATGGGGAACAGCTGAATTTTGGACTCGGCTGCTGACAAAATGTTCCAAACACACCCCATGCACAACTCCACCGGCAAAGGTGCCAGAAACGAGTTCTGTTGGTAGTTTTTACACTACCCCGGTAGGCAGCTGAAAGGCACCACAAAACTTGTTCTACCTGCTTTCTGGTCTGAGATGAGGAACGGCTGAATTTTGGACTGGGCTGGTGACAAAATGTTCCAAACACACCCCATGCGCAGCTCCACCGGCAAAGGTGCCAGAAACGAGTTCTGTTGGTAGTTTTTACACTACCCCGGTAGGCAGCTGAAAGGCACCACAAAACTTGTTGTACCTGCTTTCTGGGCTGAGATGGGGAACAGCTGAATTTTGGACTCGGCTGGTGACAAAATGTTCCAAACACACCCCATGCACAACTCCACCGGGGAAGGTGCCAGAAACGAGTTCTGTTGGTAGTTTTTACACTACCCCGGTAGGCAGCTGAAAGGCACCACAAAACTTGTTGTACCTGCTTTCTGGGCTTAGATGGGGAACAGCTGAATTTTGGACTCGGCTGGTGACAAAATGTTCCAAACACACCCCATGCACAACTCCACCGAGGAAGGTGCCAGAAACGAGTTCTGTTGGTAGTTTTTACAGTACCCCGGTAGGCAGCTGAAAGGCACCACAAAACTTGTTCTACCTGCTTTCTGGGCTGAGATGGAGAATCGCTGAATTTTGGACTCGGCTGGTGACAAAATGTTCCAAACACACCCCATGCACAACTCCACCGAGGAAGGTGCCAGAAACGAGTTCTGTTGGTAGTTTTTACACTACCCCGGTAGGCAGCTGAAAGGCACCACAAAACTTGTTGTACCTGCTTTCTGGGCTGAGATGGAGAATCGCTGAATTTTGGACTCGGCTGGTGAAAAAATGTTCCAAACACACCCCATGCACACCTCCACCGGGGAAGGTGCCAGAAACGAGTACTGTTGGTAGTTTTTACACTACCCCGGTAGGCAGCTGAAAGGCACCACAAAAGTTTTGCTACCTGCTTTCTGGGCTGAGATGGGGAATCGCTGAATTTTGGACTCGGCTTGTGAAAAAATGTTCCAAACACACCCCATGCACACCTCCACCGGGGAAGGTGCCAGAAACGAGTTCTGTTGGTAGTTTTTACAGTACCCCGGTAGGCAAGAGAAAGGCACCACAAAACTTGTTCTACCTGCTTTCTGGGCTGAGATGGAGAATCGCTGAATTTTGGACTCGGCTGGTGACAAAATGTTACAAACACACCCCATGCACAACTCCACCGGGGAAGGTGCCAGAAAGGAGTTCTGTTGGTAGTTTTTACAGTACCCCGGTAGGCAGCTGAAAGGCACCACAAAACTTGTTGTACCTGCTTTCTGGGCTGAGATGGAGAATCGCTGATTTTTGGACTCGGCTGGTGACAAAATGTTCCAAACACACCCCATGCACACCTCCACCGGGGAAGGTGCCAGAAACGAGTTCTGTTGGTAGTTTTTACAGTACCCCGGTAGGCAGCTGAAAGGCACCACAAAACTTGTTGTACCTGCTTTCTGGGCAGAGATGGGGAACGGCTGAATTTTGGACTCGGCTGGTAACAAAATGTTCCAAACACACCCCATGCACAACTCCACCGGGGAAGGTGCCAGAAACGAGTTCTGTTGGTAGTTTTTACACTACCCCGGTAGGCAGCTGAAAGGCACCACAAAACTTGTTCTACCTGCTTTCTGGGCTGAGATGGGGAAGCGCTGAATTTTGGACTCGGCTGCTGACAAAATGTTCCAAACACACCCCATGCACAGCTCCACCGGCAAAGGTGCCAGAAACGAGTTCTGTTGGTAGTTTTTACACTACCCCGGTAGGCAGCTGAAAGGCACCACAAAACTTGTTCTACCTGCTTTCTGGGCTGAGATGGGGAATCGCTGAATTTTGGACTCGGCTGCTGACAAAATGTTCCAAACACACCCCATGCACAACTCCTCCGGGGAAGGTGCCAGAAACGAGTTCTGTTGGTAGTTTTTACACTACCCCGGTAGGCAAGAGAAAGGCACTACAAAACTTGTTCTACCTGCTTTCTGGGCTGAGATGGAGAATAGCTGAATTTTGGACTCGGCTGCTGACAAAATGTTCCAAACACACCCCATGCACAGCTCCACCGGGGAAGGTGCCAGAAACGAGTTCTGTTGGTAGTTTTTACACTACCCCGGTAGGCAGCTGAAAGGCACCACAAAACTTGTACCTGCTTTCTGGGCAGAGATGGGGAACGGCTGAATTTTGGACTCGGCTGGTGACAAAATGTTCCAAACACACCCCATGCACACCTCCACCGGCAAAGGTGCCAGAAACGAGTTCTGTTGGTAGTTTTTACAGTACCCCGGTAGGCAGCTGAAAGGCACCACAAAAGTTGTTCTACCTGCTTTCTGGGCTGAGATGGGGAATAGCTGAATTTTGGACTCGGCTGGTAACAAAATGTTCCAAACACACCCCATGCACAGCTCCACCGGGGAAGGTGCCAGAAACGAGTTCTGTTGGTAGTTTTTACACTACCCCGGTAGGCAGCTGAAAGGCACCACAAAACTTGTTGTACCTGCTTTCTGGGCTGAGATGGGGAACAGCTGAATTTTGGACTCGGCTGCTGACAAAATGTTCCAAACACACCCCATGCACACCTCCACCGGCAAAGGTGCCAGAAACGAGTTCTGTTGGTAGTTTTTACACTACCCCGGTAGGCAGCTGAAAGGCACCACAAAACTTGTTGTACCTGCTTTCTGGGCTGAGATGGGGAAGCGCTGAATTTTGGACTCGGCTGGTGACAAAATGTTCCAAACACACCCCATGCACAACTCCACCGGGGAAGGTGCCAGAAACGAGTTCTGTTGGTAGTTTTTACACTACCCCGGTAGGCAGCTGAAAGGCACCACAAAACTTGTTGTACCTGCTTTCTGGGCTGAGATGGGGAACGGCTGAATTTTGGACTCGGCTGCTGACAAAATGTTCCAAACACACCCCATGCACAGCTCCACCGGCAAAGGTGCCAGAAACGAGTTCTGTTGGTAGTTTTTACACTACCCCGGTAGGCAGCTGAAAGGCACCACAAAACTTGTTCTACCTGCTTTCTGGGCTGAGATGGGGAATCGCTGAATTTTGGACTCGGCTGGTGACAAAATGTTCCAAACACACCCCATGCACAACTCCACCGGGGAAGGTGCCAGAAACGAGTTCTGTTGGTAGTTTTTACACTACCCCGGTAGGCAGCTGAAAGGCACCACAAAACTTGTTGTACCTGCTTTCTGGGCTTAGATGGGGAACAGCTGAATTTTGGACTCGGCTGGTGACAAAATGTTCCAAACACACCCCATGCACAACTCCACCGAGGAAGGTGCCAGAAACGAGTTCTGTTGGTAGTTTTTACAGTACCCCGGTAGGCAGCTGAAAGGCACCACAAAACTTGTTCTACCTGCTTTCTGGGCTGAGATGGAGAATCGCTGAATTTTGGACTCGGCTGGTGACAAAATGTTCCAAACACACCCCATGCACAACTCCACCGAGGAAGGTGCCAGAAACGAGTTCTGTTGGTAGTTTTTACACTACCCCGGTAGGCAGCTGAAAGGCACCACAAAACTTGTTGTACCTGCTTTCTGGGCTGAGATGGAGAATCGCTGAATTTTGGACTCGGCTGGTGAAAAAATGTTCCAAACACACCCCATGCACACCTCCACCGGGGAAGGTGCCAGAAACGAGTACTGTTGGTAGTTTTTACACTACCCCGGTAGGCAGCTGAAAGGCACCACAAAAGTTTTGCTACCTGCTTTCTGGGCTGAGATGGGGAATCGCTGAATTTTGGACTCGGCTTGTGAAAAAATGTTCCAAACACACCCCATGCACACCTCCACCGGGGAAGGTGCCAGAAACGAGTTCTGTTGGTAGTTTTTACAGTACCCCGGTAGGCAAGAGAAAGGCACCACAAAACTTGTTCTACCTGCTTTCTGGGCTGAGATGGAGAATCGCTGAATTTTGGACTCGGCTGGTGACAAAATGTTCCAAACACACCCCATGCACAACTCCACCGGGGAAGGTGCCAGAAAGGAGTTCTGTTGGTAGTTTTTACAGTACCCCGGTAGGCAGCTGAAAGGCACCACAAAACTTGTTGTACCTGCTTTCTGGGCTGAGATGGAGAATCGCTGATTTTTGGACTCGGCTGGTGACAAAATGTTCCAAACACACCCCATGCACAACTCCACCGGGGAAGGTGCCAGAAACGAGTTCTGTTGGTAGTTTTTACAGTACCCCGGTAGGCAGCTGAAAGGCACCACAAAACTTGTTCTACCTGCTTTCTGGGCTGAGATGGGGAACGGCTGAATTTTGGACTCGGCTGGTAACAAAATGTTCCAAACACACCCCATGCACAACTCCACCGGGGAAGGTGCCAGAAACGAGTTCTGTTGGTAGTTTTTACACTACCCCGGTAGGCAGCTGAAAGGCACCACAAAACTTGTTCTACCTGCTTTCTGGGCTGAGATGGGGAAGCGCTGAATTTTGGACTCGGCTGCTGACAAAATGTTCCAAACACACCCCATGCACAGCTCCACCGGCAAAGGTGCCAGAAACGAGTTCTGTTGGTAGTTTTTACACTACCCCGGTAGGCAGCTGAAAGGCACCACAAAACTTGTTCTACCTGCTTTCTGGGCTGAGATGGGGAATCGCTGAATTTTGGACTCGGCTGGTGACAAAATGTTCCAAACACACCCCATGCACAACTCCTCCGGGGAAGGTGCCAGAAACGAGTTCTGTTGGTAGTTTTTACACTACCCCGGTAGGCAAGAGAAAGGCACTACAAAACTTGTTCTACCTGCTTTCTGGGCTGAGATGGAGAATAGCTGAATTTTGGACTCGGCTGCTGACAAAATGTTCCAAACACACCCCATGCACACCTCCACCGGCAAAGGTGCCAGAAACGAGTTCTGTTGGTAGTTTTTACACTACCCCGGTAGGCAGCTGAAAGGCACCACAAAACTTGTACCTGCTTTCTGGGCAGAGATGGGGAACGGCTGAATTTTGGACTCGGCTGGTGACAAAATGTTCCAAACACACCCCATGCACAACTCCACCGGGGAAGGTGCCAGAAACGAGTTCTGTTGGTAGTTTTTACAGTACCCCGGTAGGCAGCTGAAAGGCACCACAAAAGTTGTTCTACCTGCTTTCTGGGCTGAGATGGGGAATAGCTGAATTTTGGACTCGGCTGGTGACAAAATGTTCCAAACACACCCCATGCACACCTCCACCGGGGAAGGTGCCAGAAACGAGTTCTGTTGGTAGTTTTTACACTACCCCGGTAGGCAGCTGAAAGGCACCACAAAACTTGTTGTACCTGCTTTCTGGGCTGAGATGGGGAACAGCTGAATTTTGGACTCGGCTGGTGACAAAATGTTCCAAACACACCCCATGCACACCTCCACCGGGGAAGGTGCCAGAAACGAGTTCTGTTGGTAGTTTTTACAGTACCCCGGTAGGCAAGAGAAAGGCACCACAAAACTTGTTCTACCTGCTTTCTGGGCTGAGATGGAGAATCGCTGAATTTTGGACTCGGCTGGTGACAAAATGTTACAAACACACCCCATGCACAACTCCACCGGGGAAGGTGCCAGAAAGGAGTTCTGTTGGTAGTTTTTACAGTACCCCGGTAGGCAGCTGAAAGGCACCACAAAACTTGTTGTACCTGCTTTCTGGGCTGAGATGGAGAATCGCTGATTTTTGGACTCGGCTGGTGACAAAATGTTCCAAACACACCCCATGCACAACTCCACCGGGGAAGGTGCCAGAAACGAGTTCTGTTGGTAGTTTTTACAGTACCCCGGTAGGCAGCTGAAAGGCACCACAAAACTTGTTCTACCTGCTTTCTGGGCTGAGATGGGGAACGGCTGAATTTTGGACTCGGCTGGTAACAAAATGTTCCAAACACACCCCATGCACAACTCCACCGGGGAAGGTGCCAGAAACGAGTTCTGTTGGTAGTTTTTACACTACCCCGGTAGGCAGCTGAAAGGCACCACAAAACTTGTTCTACCTGCTTTCTGGGCTGAGATGGGGAAGCGCTGAATTTTGGACTCGGCTGCTGACAAAATGTTCCAAACACACCCCATGCACAGCTCCACCGGCAAAGGTGCCAGAAACGAGTTCTGTTGGTAGTTTTTACACTACCCCGGTAGGCAGCTGAAAGGCACCACAAAACTTGTTCTACCTGTTTTCTGGGCTGAGATGGGGAATCGCTGAATTTTGGACTCGGCTGGTGACAAAATGTTCCAAACACACCCCATGCACAACTCCTCCGGGGAAGGTGCCAGAAACGAGTTCTGTTGGTAGTTTTTACACTACCCCGGTAGGCAAGAGAAAGGCACTACAAAACTTGTTCTACCTGCTTTCTGGGCTGAGATGGAGAATAGCTGAATTTTGGACTCGGCTGGTGACAAAATGTTCCAAACACACCCCATGCACAACTCCACCGGGGAAGGTGCCAGAAACGAGTTCTGTTGGTAGTTTTTACAGTACCCCGGTAGGCAGCTGAAAGGCACCACAAAACTTGTACCTGCTTTCTGGGCAGAGATGGGGAACGGCTGAATTTTGGACTCGGCTGGTGACAAAATGTTCCAAACACACCCCATGCACACCTCCACCGGGGAAGGTGCCAGAAACGAGTTCTGTTGGTAGTTTTTACAGTACCCCGGTAGGCAGCTGAAAGGCACCACAAAAGTTGTTCTACCTGCTTTCTGGGCTGAGATGGGGAATAGCTGAATTTTGGACTCGGCTGGTGACAAAATGTTCCAAACACACCCCATGCACACCTCCACCGGGGAAGGTGCCAGAAACGAGTTCTGTTGGTAGTTTTTACACTACCCCGGTAGGCAGCTGAAAGGCACCACAAAACTTGTTGTACCTGCTTTCTGGGCTGAGATGGGGAACAGCTGAATTTTGGACTCGGCTGGTGACAAAATGTTCCAAACACACCCCATGCACACCTCCACCGGGGAAGGTGCCAGAAACGAGTTCTGTTGGTAGTTTTTACAGTACCCCGGTAGGCAAGAGAAAGGCACCACAAAACTTGTTCTACCTGCTTTCTGGGCTGAGATGGAGAATCGCTGAATTTTGGACTCGGCTGGTGACAAAATGTTCCAAACACAGCCCATGCACAACTCCACCGGGGAAGGTGCCAGAAAGGAGTTCTGTTGGTAGTTTTTACAGTACCCCGGTAGGCAGCTGAAAGGCACCACAAAACTTGTTGTACCTGCTTTCTGGGCTGAGATGGAGAATCGCTGATTTTTGGACTCGGCTGGTGACAAAATGTTCCAAACACACCCCATGCACAACTCCACCGGGGAAGGTGCCAGAAACGAGTTCTGTTGGTAGTTTTTACAGTACCCCGGTAGGCAGCTGAAAGGCACCACAAAACTTGTTCTACCTGCTTTCTGGGCTGAGATGGGGAACGGCTGAATTTTGGACTCGGCTGGTAACAAAATGTTCCAAACACACCCCATGCACAGCTCCACCGGGGAAGGTGCCAGAAACGAGTTCTGTTGGTAGTTTTTACACTACCCCGGTAGGCAGCTGAAAGGCACCACAAAACTTGTTGTACCTGCTTTCTGGGCTGAGATGGGGAACAGCTGAATTTTGGACTCGGCTGCTGACAAAATGTTCCAAACACACCCCATGCACACCTCCACCGGCAAAGGTGCCAGAAACGAGTTCTGTTGGTAGTTTTTACACTACCCCGGTAGGCAGCTGAAAGGCACCACAAAACTTGTTGTACCTGCTTTCTGGGCTGAGATGGGGAAGCGCTGAATTTTGGACTCGGCTGGTGACAAAATGTTCCAAACACACCCCATGCACAACTCCACCGGGGAAGGTGCCAGAAACGAGTTCTGTTGGTAGTTTTTACACTACCCCGGTAGGCAGCTGAAAGGCACCACAAAACTTGTTGTACCTGCTTTCTGGGCTGAGATGGGGAACGGCTGAATTTTGGACTCGGCTGCTGACAAAATGTTCCAAACACACCCCATGCACAGCTCCACCGGCAAAGGTGCCAGAAACGAGTTCTGTTGGTAGTTTTTACACTACCCCGGTAGGCAGCTGAAAGGCACCACAAAACTTGTTCTACCTGCTTTCTGGGCTGAGATGGGGAATCGCTGAATTTTGGACTCGGCTGGTGACAAAATGTTCCAAACACACCCCATGCACAACTCCACCGGGGAAGGTGCCAGAAACGAGTTCTGTTGGTAGTTTTTACACTACCCCGGTAGGCAGCTGAAAGGCACCACAAAACTTGTTGTACCTGCTTTCTGGGCTTAGATGGGGAACAGCTGAATTTTGGACTCGGCTGGTGACAAAATGTTCCAAACACACCCCATGCACAACTCCACCGAGGAAGGTGCCAGAAACGAGTTCTGTTGGTAGTTTTTACAGTACCCCGGTAGGCAGCTGAAAGGCACCACAAAACTTGTTCTACCTGCTTTCTGGGCTGAGATGGAGAATCGCTGAATTTTGGACTCGGCTGGTGACAAAATGTTCCAAACACACCCCATGCACAACTCCACCGAGGAAGGTGCCAGAAACGAGTTCTGTTGGTAGTTTTTACACTACCCCGGTAGGCAGCTGAAAGGCACCACAAAACTTGTTGTACCTGCTTTCTGGGCTGAGATGGAGAATCGCTGAATTTTGGACTCGGCTGGTGAAAAAATGTTCCAAACACACCCCATGCACACCTCCACCGGGGAAGGTGCCAGAAACGAGTACTGTTGGTAGTTTTTACACTACCCCGGTAGGCAGCTGAAAGGCACCACAAAAGTTTTGCTACCTGCTTTCTGGGCTGAGATGGGGAATCGCTGAATTTTGGACTCGGCTTGTGAAAAAATGTTCCAAACACACCCCATGCACACCTCCACCGGGGAAGGTGCCAGAAACGAGTTCTGTTGGTAGTTTTTACAGTACCCCGGTAGGCAAGAGAAAGGCACCACAAAACTTGTTCTACCTGCTTTCTGGGCTGAGATGGAGAATCGCTGAATTTTGGACTCGGCTGGTGACAAAATGTTCCAAACACACCCCATGCACAACTCCACCGGGGAAGGTGCCAGAAAGGAGTTCTGTTGGTAGTTTTTACAGTACCCCGGTAGGCAGCTGAAAGGCACCACAAAACTTGTTGTACCTGCTTTCTGGGCTGAGATGGAGAATCGCTGATTTTTGGACTCGGCTGGTGACAAAATGTTCCAAACACACCCCATGCACAACTCCACCGGGGAAGGTGCCAGAAACGAGTTCTGTTGGTAGTTTTTACAGTACCCCGGTAGGCAGCTGAAAGGCACCACAAAACTTGTTCTACCTGCTTTCTGGGCTGAGATGGGGAACGGCTGAATTTTGGACTCGGCTGGTAACAAAATGTTCCAAACACACCCCATGCACAACTCCACCGGGGAAGGTGCCAGAAACGAGTTCTGTTGGTAGTTTTTACACTACCCCGGTAGGCAGCTGAAAGGCACCACAAAACTTGTTCTACCTGCTTTCTGGGCTGAGATGGGGAAGCGCTGAATTTTGGACTCGGCTGCTGACAAAATGTTCCAAACACACCCCATGCACAGCTCCACCGGCAAAGGTGCCAGAAACGAGTTCTGTTGGTAGTTTTTACACTACCCCGGTAGGCAGCTGAAAGGCACCACAAAACTTGTTCTACCTGCTTTCTGGGCTGAGATGGGGAATCGCTGAATTTTGGACTCGGCTGGTGACAAAATGTTCCAAACACACCCCATGCACAACTCCTCCGGGGAAGGTGCCAGAAACGAGTTCTGTTGGTAGTTTTTACACTACCCCGGTAGGCAAGAGAAAGGCACTACAAAACTTGTTCTACCTGCTTTCTGGGCTGAGATGGAGAATAGCTGAATTTTGGACTCGGCTGGTGACAAAATGTTCCAAACACACCCCATGCACACCTCCACCGGCAAAGGTGCCAGAAACGAGTTCTGTTGGTAGTTTTTACACTACCCCGGTAGGCAGCTGAAAGGCACCACAAAACTTGTACCTGCTTTCTGGGCAGAGATGGGGAACGGCTGAATTTTGGACTCGGCTGGTGACAAAATGTTCCAAACACACCCCATGCACAACTCCACCGGGGAAGGTGCCAGAAACGAGTTCTGTTGGTAGTTTTTACAGTACCCCGGTAGGCAGCTGAAAGGCACCACAAAAGTTGTTCTACCTGCTTTCTGGGCTGAGATGGGGAATAGCTGAATTTTGGACTCGGCTGGTGACAAAATGTTCCAAACACACCCCATGCACAGCTCCACCGGGGAAGGTGCCAGAAACGAGTTCTGTTGGTAGTTTTTACACTACCCCGGTAGGCAGCTGAAAGGCACCACAAAACTTGTTGTACCTGCTTTCTGGGCTGAGATGGGGAACAGCTGAATTTTGGACTCGGCTGGTGACAAAATGTTCCAAACACACCCCATGCACACCTCCACCGGGGAAGGTGCCAGAAACGAGTTCTGTTGGTAGTTTTTACAGTACCCCGGTAGGCAGCTAAAAGGCACCACAAAACTTGTTCTACCTGCTTTCTGGGCTGAGATGGAGAATCGCTGAATTTTGGACTCGGCTGGTGACAAAATGTTACAAACACACCCCATGCACAACTCCACCGGGGAAGGTGCCAGAAAGGAGTTCTGTTGGTAGTTTTTACAGTACCCCGGTAGGCAGCTGAAAGGCACCACAAAACTTGTTGTACCTGCTTTCTGGGCTGAGATGGAGAATCGCTGATTTTTGGACTCGGCTGGTGACAAAATGTTCCAAACACACCCCATGCACAACTCCACCGGGGAAGGTGCCAGAAACGAGTTCTGTTGGTAGTTTTTACAGTACCCCGGTAGGCAGCTGAAAGGCACCACAAAACTTGTTCTACCTGCTTTCTGGGCTGAGATGGGGAACGGCTGAATTTTGGACTCGGCTGGTAACAAAATGTTCCAAACACACCCCATGCACAACTCCACCGGGGAAGGTGCCAGAAACGAGTTCTGTTGGTAGTTTTTACACTACCCCGGTAGGCAGCTGAAAGGCACCACAAAACTTGTTGTACCTGCTTTCTGGGCTGAGATGGGGAAGCGCTGAATTTTGGACTCGGCTGCTGACAAAATGTTCCAAACACACCCCATGCACAGCTCCACCGGCAAAGGTGCCAGAAACGAGTTCTGTTGGTAGTTTTTACACTACCCCGGTAGGCAGCTGAAAGGCACCACAAAACTTGTTCTACCTGTTTTCTGGGCTGAGATGGGGAATCGCTGAATTTTGGACTCGGCTGGTGACAAAATGTTCCAAACACACCCCATGCACAACTCCTCCGGGGAAGGTGCCAGAAACGAGTTCTGTTGGTAGTTTTTACACTACCCCGGTAGGCAAGAGAAAGGCACTACAAAACTTGTTCTACCTGCTTTCTGGGCTGAGATGGAGAATAGCTGAATTTTGGACTCGGCTGGTGACAAAATGTTCCAAACACACCCCATGCACACCTCCACCGGGGAAGGTGCCAGAAACGAGTTCTGTTGGTAGTTTTTACAGTACACCGGTAGGCAGCTGAAAGGCACCACAAAACTTGTACCTGCTTTCTGGGCAGAGATGGGGAACGGCTGAATTTTGGACTCGGCTGGTGACAAAATGTTCCAAACACACCCCATGCACACCTCCACCGGGGAAGGTGCCAGAAACGAGTTCTGTTGGTAGTTTTTACAGTACCCCGGTAGGCAGCTGAAAGGCACCACAAAAGTTGTTCTACCTGCTTTCTGGGCTGAGATGGGGAATAGCTGAATTTTGGACTCGGCTGGTGACAAAATGTTCCAAACACACCCCATGCACACCTCCACCGGGGAAGGTGCCAGAAACGAGTTCTGTTGGTAGTTTTTACACTACCCCGGTAGGCAGCTGAAAGGCACCACAAAACTTGTTGTACCTGCTTTCTGGGCTGAGATGGGGAACAGCTGAATTTTGGACTCGGCTGGTGACAAAATGTTCCAAACACACCCCATGCACACCTCCACCGGGGAAGGTGCCAGAAACGAGTTCTGTTGGTAGTTTTTACAGTACCCCGGTAGGCAAGAGAAAGGCACCACAAAACTTGTTCTACCTGCTTTCTGGGCTGAGATGGAGAATCGCTGAATTTTGGACTCGGCTGGTGACAAAATGTTACAAACACACCCCATGCACAACTCCACCGGGGAAGGTGCCAGAAAGGAGTTCTGTTGGTAGTTTTTACAGTACCCCGGTAGGCAGCTGAAAGGCACCACAAAACTTGTTGTACCTGCTTTCTGGGCTGAGATGGAGAATCGCTGATTTTTGGACTCGGCTGGTGACAAAATGTTCCAAACACACCCCATGCACAACTCCACCGGGGAAGGTGCCAGAAACGAGTTCTGTTGGTAGTTTTTACAGTACCCCGGTAGGCAGCTGAAAGGCACCACAAAACTTGTTCTACCTGCTTTCTGGGCTGAGATGGGGAACGGCTGAATTTTGGACTCGGCTGGTAACAAAATGTTCCAAACACACCCCATGCACAACTCCACCGGGGAAGGTGCCAGAAACGAGTTCTGTTGGTAGTTTTTACACTACCCCGGTAGGCAGCTGAAAGGCACCACAAAACTTGTTCTACCTGCTTTCTGGGCTGAGATGGGGAAGCGCTGAATTTTGGACTCGGCTGCTGACAAAATGTTCCAAACACACCCCATGCACAGCTCCACCGGCAAAGGTGCCAGAAACGAGTTCTGTTGGTAGTTTTTACACTACCCCGGTAGGCAGCTGAAAGGCACCACAAAACTTGTTCTACCTGTTTTCTGGGCTGAGATGGGGAATCGCTGAATTTTGGACTCGGCTGGTGACAAAATGTTCCAAACACACCCCATGCACAACTCCTCCGGGGAAGGTGCCAGAAACGAGTTCTGTTGGTAGTTTTTACACTACCCCGGTAGGCAAGAGAAAGGCACTACAAAACTTGTTCTACCTGCTTTCTGGGCTGAGATGGAGAATAGCTGAATTTTGGACTCGGCTGGTGACAAAATGTTCCAAACACACCCCATGCACAACTCCACCGGGGAAGGTGCCAGAAACGAGTTCTGTTGGTAGTTTTTACAGTACCCCGGTAGGCAGCTGAAAGGCACCACAAAACTTGTACCTGCTTTCTGGGCAGAGATGGGGAACGGCTGAATTTTGGACTCGGCTGGTGACAAAATGTTCCAAACACACCCCATGCACACCTCCACCGGGGAAGGTGCCAGAAACGAGTTCTGTTGGTAGTTTTTACAGTACCCCGGTAGGCAGCTGAAAGGCACCACAAAACTTGTTCTACCTGCTTTCTGGGCTGAGATGGGGAATAGCTGAATTTTGGACTCGGCTGGTGACAAAATGTTCCAAACACACCCCATGCACACCTCCACCGGCAAAGGTGCCAGAAACGAGTTCTGTTGGTAGTTTTTACACTACCCCGGTAGGCAGCTGAAAGGCACCACAAAACTTGTTGTACCTGCTTTCTGGGCTGAGATGGGGAACAGCTGAATTTTGGACTCGGCTGCTGACAAAATGTTCCAAACACACCCCATGCACACCTCCACCGGCAAAGGTGCCAGAAACGAGTTCTGTTGGTAGTTTTTACACTACCCCGGTAGGCAGCTGAAAGGCACCACAAAACTTGTTGTACCTGCTTACTGGGCTGAGATGGGGAAGCGCTGAATTTTGGACTCGGCTGCTGACAAAATGTTCCAAACACACCCCATGCACAACTCCACCGGGGAAGGTGCCAGAAACGAGTTCTGTTGGTAGTTTTTACACTACCCCGGTAGGCAGCTGAAAGGCACCACAAAACTTGTTGTACCTGCTTTCTGGGCTGAGATGGGGAACGGCTGAATTTTGGACTCGGCTGCTGACAAAATGTTCCAAACACACCCCATGCACAGCTCCACCGGCAAAGGTGCCAGAAACGAGTTCTGTTGGTAGTTTTTACACTACCCCGGTAGGCAGCTGAAAGGCACCACAAAACTTGTTCTACCTGCTTTCTGGGCTGAGATGGGGAATCGCTGAATTTTGGACTCGGCTGGTGACAAAATGTTCCAAACACACCCCATGCACAACTCCTCCGGGGAAGGTGCCAGAAACGAGTTCTGTTGGTAGTTTTTACACTACCCCGGTAGGCAAGAGAAAGGCACTACAAAACTTGTTCTACCTGCTTTCTGGGCTGAGATGGGGAAGCGCTGAATTTTGGACTCGGCTGCTGACAAAATGTTCCAAACACACCCCATGCACAACTCCACCGGGGAAGGTGCCAGAAAGGAGTTCTGTTGGTAGTTTTTACACTACCCCGGTAGGCAGCTGAAAGGCACCAAAAAACTCGTTGTACCTGCTTTCTGGGCAGAGATGGGGAACGGCTGAATTTTGGACTCGGCTGGTGACAAAATGTTCCAAACACACCCCATGCACAACTCCACCGGGGAAGGTGCCAGAAACGAGTTCTGTTGGTAGTTTTTACAGTACCCCGGTAGGCAGCTGAAAGGCACCACAAAACTTGTTCTACCTGCTTTCTGGGCTGAGATGGGGAACAGCTGAATTTTGGACTCGGCTGGTAACAAAATGTTCCAAACACACCCCATGCACAGCTCCACCGGGGAAGGTGCCAGAAACGAGTTCTGTTGGTAGTTTTTACACTACCCCAGTAGGCAGCTGAAAGGCACCACAAAACTTGTTGTACCTGCTTTCTGGGCTGAGATGGGGAACAGCTGAATTTTGGACTCGGCTGCTGACAAAATGTTCCAAACACACCCCATGCACAACTCCACCGGGGAAGGTGCCAGAAACGAGTTCTGTTGGTAGTTTTTACAGTACCCCGGTAGGCAGCTGAAAGGCACCACAAAACTTGTTGTACCTGCTTTCTGGGCTGAGATGGAGAATCGCTGATTTTTGGACTCGGCTGCTGACAAAATGTTCCAAACACACCCCATGCACAACTCCACCGGGGAAGGTGCCAGAAACGAGTTCTGTTGGTAGTTTTTACAGTACCCCAGTAGGCAGCTGAAAGGCACCACAAAACTTGTTCTACCTGCTTTCTGGGCTGAGATGGGGAACGGCTGAATTTTGGACTCGGCTGGTAACAAAATGTTCCAAACACACCCCATGCACAACTCCACCGGGGAAGGTGCCAGAAACGAGTTCTGTTGGTAGTTTTTACACTACCCCGGTAGGCAGCTGAAAGGCACCACAAAACTTGTTCTACCTGCTTTCTGGGCTGAGATGGGGATCAGCTGAAGTTTGGACTCGGCTGCTGACAAAATGTTCCAAACACACCCCATGCACAGCTCCACCGGCAAAGGTGCCAGAAACGAGTTCTGTTGGTAGTTTTTACACTACCCCGGTAGGCAGCTGAAAGGCACCACAAAACTTGTTCTACCTGCTTTCTGGGCTGAGATGGGGAATCGCTGAATTTTGGACTCGGCTGCTGACAAAATGTTCCAAACACACCCCATGCACAACTCCTCCGGGGAAGGTGCCAGAAACGAGTTCTGTTGGTAGTTTTTACACTACCCCGGTAGGCAGCTGAAAGGCACCACAAAACTTGTTGTACCTGCTTTCTGGGCTGAGATGGGGAACGGCTGAATTTTGGACTCGGCTGGTGAAAAAATGTTCCAAACACACCCCATGCACACCTCCACCGGGGAAGGTGCCAGAAACGAGTACTGTTGGTAGTTTTTACACTACCCCGGTAGGCAGCTGAAAGGCACCACAAAAGTTTTGCTACCTGCTTTCTGGGCTGAGATGGGGAATCGCTGAATTTTGGACTCGGCTTGTGAAAAAATGTTCCAAACACACCCCATGCACACCTCCACCGGGGAAGGTGCCAGAAACGAGTTCTGTTGGTAGTTTTTACAGTACCCCGGTAGGCAGCTGAAAGGCACCACAAAACTTGTTCTACCTGCTTTCTGGGCTGAGATGGAGAATCGCTGAATTTTGGACTCGGCTGGTGACAAAATGTTACAAACACACCCCATGCACAACTCCACCGGGGAAGGTGCCAGAAACGAGTTCTGTTGGTAGTTTTTACACTACCCCGGTAGGCAGCTGAAAGGCACCACAAAACTTGTTGTACCTGCTTTCTGGGCTGAGATGGAGAATCGCTGATTTTTGGACTCGGCTGGTGACAAAATGTTCCAAACACACCCCATGCACAACTCCACCGGGGAAGGTGCCAGAAACGAGTTCTGTTGGTAGTTTTTACAGTACCCCGGTAGGCAGCTGAAAGGCACCACAAAACTTGTTCTACCTGCTTTCTGGGCTGAGATGGGGAACGGCTGAATTTTGGACTCGGCTGGTAACAAAATGTTCCAAACACACCCCATGCACAACTCCACCGGGGAAGGTGCCAGAAACGAGTTCTGTTGGTAGTTTTTACACTACCCCGGTAGGCAGCTGAAAGGCACCACAAAACTTGTTCTACCTGCTTTCTGGGCTGAGATGGGGAAGCGCTGAATTTTGGACTCGGCTGCTGACAAAATGTTCCAAACACACCCCATGCACAGCTCCACCGGCAAAGGTGCCAGAAACGAGTTCTGTTGGTAGTTTTTACACTACCCCGGTAGGCAGCTGAAAGGCACCACAAAACTTGTTCTACCTGCTTTCTGGGCTGAGATGGGGAACGGCTGAATTTTGGACTCGGCTGCTGACAAAATGTTCCAAACACACCCCATGCACAGCTCCACCGGCAAAGGTGCCAGAAACGAGTTCTGTTGGTAGTTTTTACACTACCCCGGTAGGCAGCTGAAAGGCACCACAAAACTTGTTCTACCTGCTTTCTGGGCTGAGATGGGGAATCGCTGAATTTTGGACTCGGCTGGTGACAAAATGTTCCAAACACACCCCATGCACAACTCCTCCGGGGAAGGTGCCAGAAACGAGTTCTGTTGGTAGTTTTTACAGTACCCCGGTAGGCAAGAGAAAGGCACTACAAAACTTGTTCTACCTGCTTTCTGGGCTGAGATGGAGAATAGCTGAATTTTGGACTCGGCTGCTGACAAAATGTTCCAAACACACCCCATGCACAACTCCACCGGGGAAGGTGCCAGAAACGAGTTCTGTTGGTAGTTTTTACACTACCCCGGTAGGCAGCTGAAAGGCACCAAAAAACTCGTTGTACCTGCTTTCTGGGCTGAGATGGGGAACGGCTGAATTTTGGACTCGGCTGGTGACAAAATGTTCCAAACACACCCCATGCACAACTCCACCGGGGAAGGTGCCAGAAACGAGTTCTGTTGGTAGTTTTTACAGTACCCCGGTAGGCAGCTGAAAGGCACCACAAAACTTGTTCTACCTGCTTTCTGGGCTGAGATGGGGAACAGCTGAATTTTGGACTCGGCTGCTGACAAAATGTTCCAAACACACCCCATGCACACCTCCACCGGGGAAGGTGCCAGAAACGAGTTCTGTTGGTAGTTTTTACACTACCCCGGTAGGCAGCTGAAAGGCACCACAAAACTTGTTGTACCTGCTTTCTGGGCTGAGATGGAGAATCGCTGATTTTTGGACTCGGCTGCTGACAAAATGTTCCAAACACACCCCATGCACAACTCCACCGGGGAAGGTGCCAGAAACGAGTTCTGTTGGTAGTTTTTACAGTACCCCGGTAGGCAGCTGAAAGGCACCACAAAACTTGTTCTACCTGCTTTCTGGGCTGAGATGGGGAACGGCTGAATTTTGGACTCGGCTGGTAACAAAATGTTCCAAACACACCCCATGCACAACTCCACCGGGGAAGGTGCCAGAAACGAGTTCTGTTGGTAGTTTTTACACTACCCCGGTAGGCAGCTGAAAGGCACCACAAAACTTGTTCTACCTGCTTTCTGGGCTGAGATGGGGATCAGCTGAAGTTTGGACTCGGCTGCTGACAAAATGTTCCAAACACACCCCATGCACAGCTCCACCGGGGAAGGTGCCAGAAACGAGTTCTGTTGGTAGTTTTTACACTACCCCGGTAGGCAGCTGAAAGGCACCACAAAACTTGTTCTACCTGCTTTCTGGGCTGAGATGGGGAATCGCTGAATTTTGGACTCGGCTGCTGACAAAATGTTCCAAACACACCCCATGCACAACTCCTCCGGGGAAGGTGCCAGAAACGAGTTCTGTTGGTAGTTTTTTACACTACCCCGGTAGGCAGCTGAAAGGCACCACAAAACTTGTTGTACCTGCTTTCTGGGCTGAGATGGAGAATCGCTGAATTTTGGACTCGGCTGGTGACAAAATGTTCCAAACACACCCCATGCACACCTCCACCGGGGAAGGTGCCAGAAACGAGTACTGTTGGTAGTTTTTACACTACCCCGGTAGGCAGCTGAAAGGCACCACAAAAGTTTTGCTACCTGCTTTCTGGGCTGAGATGGGGAATCGCTGAATTTTGGACTCGGCTTGTGAAAAAATGTTCCAAACACACCCCATGCACACCTCCACCGGGGAAGGTGCCAGAAACGAGTTCTGTTGGTAGTTTTTACACTACCCCGGTAGGCAGCTGAAAGGCACCACAAAACTTGTTCTACCTGCTTTCTGGGCTGAGATGGAGAATCGCTGAATTTTGGACTCGGCTGGTGACAAAATGTTACAAACACACCCCATGCACAACTCCACCGGGGAAGGTGCCAGAAACGAGTTCTGTTGGTAGTTTTTACACTACCCCGGTAGGCAGCTGAAAGGCACCACAAAACTTGTTGTACCTGCTTTCTGGGCTGAGATGGAGAATCGCTGATTTTTGGACTCGGCTGGTGACAAAATGTTCCAAACACACCCCATGCACAACTCCACCGGGGAAGGTGCCAGAAACGAGTTCTGTTGGTAGTTTTTACAGTACCCCGGTAGGCAGCTGAAAGGCACCACAAAACTTGTTCTACCTGCTTTCTGGGCTGAGATGGGGAACGGCTGAATTTTGGACTCGGCTGGTAACAAAATGTTCCAAACACACCCCATGCACAACTCCACCGGGGAAGGTGCCAGAAACGAGTTCTGTTGGTAGTTTTTACACTACCCCGGTAGGCAGCTGAAAGGCACCACAAAACTTGTTCTACCTGCTTTCTGGGCTGAGATGGGGAAGCGCTGAATTTTGGACTCGGCTGCTGACAAAATGTTCCAAACACACCCCATGCACAGCTCCACCGGCAAAGGTGCCAGAAACGAGTTCTGTTGGTAGTTTTTACACTACCCCGGTAGGCAGCTGAAAGGCACCACAAAACTTGTTCTACCTGCTTTCTGGGCTGAGATGGGGAATCGCTGAATTTTGGACTCGGCTGCTGACAAAATGATCCAAACACACCCCATGCACAACTCCTCCGGGGAAGGTGCCAGAAACGAGTTCTGTTGGTAGTTTTTACACTACCCCGGTAGGCAAGAGAAAGGCACTACAAAACTTGTTCTACCTGCTTTCTGGGCTGAGATGGAGAATAGCTGAATTTTGGACTCGGCTGCTGACAAAATGTTCCAAACACACCCCATGCACAACTCCACCGGGGAAGGTGCCAGAAACGAGTTCTGTTGGTAGTTTTTACACTACCCCGGTAGGCAGCTGAAAGGCACCACAAAACTTGTACCTGCTTTCTGGGCAGAGATGGGGAACGGCTGAATTTTGGACTCGGCTGGTGACAAAATGTTCCAAACACACCCCATGCACAACTCCTCCGGCAAAGGTGCCAGAAACGAGTTCTGTTGGTAGTTTTTACACTACCCCGGTAGGCAGCTGAAAGGCACCACAAAACTTGTTCTACCTGCTTTCTGGGCTGAGATGGGGAATAGCTGAATTTTGGACTCGGCTGGTAACAAAATGTTCCAAACACACCCCATGCACAGCTCCACCGGGGAAGGTGCCAGAAACGAGTTCTGTTGGTAGTTTTTACACTACCCCGGTAGGCAGCTGAAAGGCACCACAAAACTTGTTGTACCTGCTTTCTGGGCTGAGATGGGGAACAGCTGAATTTTGGACTCGGCTGCTGACAAAATGTTCCAAACACACCCCATGCACACCTCCACCGGCAAAGGTGCCAGAAACGAGTTCTGTTGGTAGTTTTTACACTACCCCGGTAGGCAGCTGAAAGGCACCACAAAACTTGTTGTACCTGCTTTCTGGGCTGAGATGGGGAAGCGCTGAATTTTGGACTGGGCTGGTGACAAAATGTTCCAAACACACCCCATGCACAACTCCACCGGGGAAGGTGCCAGAAACGAGTTCTGTTGGTAGTTTTTACACTACCCCGGTAGGCAGCTGAAAGGCACCACAAAACTTGTTGTACCTGCTTTCTGGGCTGAGATGGGGAACGGCTGAATTTTGGACTGGGCTGGTGACAAAATGTTCCAAACACACCCCATGCACAGCTCCACCTGCAAAGGTGCCAGAAACGAGTTCTGTTGGTAGTTTTTACACTACCCCGGTAGGCAGCTGAAAGGCACCACAAAACTTGTTCTACCTGCTTTCTGGGCTGAGATGGGGAATCGCTGAATTTTGGACTCGGCTGGTGACAAAATGTTCCAAACACACCCCATGCACAACTCCTCCGGGGAAGGTGCCAGAAACGAGTTCTGTTGGTAGTTTTTACACTACCCCGGTAGGCAAGAGAAAGGCACTACAAAACTTGTTCTACCTGCTTTCTGGGCTGAGATGGAGAATAGCTGAATTTTGGACTCGGCTGCTGACAAAATGTTCCAAACACACCCCATGCACAACTCCACCGGGGAAGGGGCCAGAAACGAGTTCTGTTGGTAGTTTTTACACTACCCCGGTAGGCAGCTGAAAGGCACCAAAAAACTCGTTGTACCTGCTTTCTGGGCAGAGATGGGGAACGGCTGAATTTTGGACTCGGCTGGTGACAAAATGTTCCAAACACACCCCATGCACAACTCCACCGGGGAAGGTGCCAGAAACGAGTTCTGTTGGTAGTTTTTACAGTACCCCGGTAGGCAGCTGAAAGGCACCACAAAACTTGTTCTACCTGCTTTCTGGGCTGAGATGGGGAACAGCTGAATTTTGGACTCGGCTGCTGACAAAATGTTCCAAACACACCCCATGCACAGCTCCACCGGGGAAGGTGCCAGAAACGAGTTCTGTTGGTAGTTTTTACACTACCCCAGTAGGCAGCTGAAAGGCACCACAAAACTTGTTGTACCTGCTTTCTGGGCTGAGATGGGGAACAGCTGAATTTTGGACTCGGCTGCTGACAAAATGTTCCAAACACACCCCATGCACAACTCCACCGGGGAAGGTGCCAGAAACGAGTTCTGTTGGTAGTTTTTACAGTACCCCGGTAGGCAAGAGAAAGGCACCACAAAACTTGTTCTACCTGCTTTCTGGGCTGAGATGGAGAATCGCTGAATTTTGGACTCGGCTGGTGACAAAATGTTCCAAACACACCCCATGCACAACTCCACCGGGGAAGGTGCCAGAAACGAGTTCTGTTGGTAGTTTTTACAGTACCCCGGTAGGCAGCTGAAAGGCACCACAAAACTTGTTGTACCTGCTTTCTGGGCTGAGATGGAGAATCGCTGATTTTTGGACTCGGCTCCTGACAAAATGTTCCAAACACACCCCATGCACAACTCCACCGGGGAAGGTGCCAGAAACGAGTTCTGTTGGTAGTTTTTACAGTACCCCGGTAGGCAGGTGAAAGGCACCACAAAAGTTGTTCTACCTGCTTTCTGGGCTGAGATGGGGAATAGCTGAATTTTGGACTCGGCTGCTGACAAAATGTTCCAAACACACCCCATGCACAACTCCACCGGCAAAGGTGCCAGAAACGAGTTCTGTTGGTAGTTTTTACACTACCCCGGTAGGCAGCTGAAAGGCACCACAAAACTTGTTCTACCTGCTTTCTGGTCTGAGATGAGGAACGGCTGAATTTTGGACTCGGCTGGTAACAAAATGTTCCAAACACACCCCATGCACAACTCCACCGGGGAAGGTGCCAGAAACGAGTTCTGTTGGTAGTTTTTACACTACCCCGGTAGGCAGCTGAAAGGCACCACAAAACTTGTTGTACCTGCTTTCTGGGCTGAGATGGGGAACAGCTGAATTTTGGACTCGGCTGGTGACAAAATGTTCCAAACACACCCCATGCACAACTCCACCGGGGAAGGTGCCAGAAACGAGTTCTGTTGGTAGTTTTTACACTACCCCGGTAGGCAGCTGAAAGGCACCACAAAACTTGTTGTACCTGCTTTCTGGGCTTAGATGGGGAACAGCTGAATTTTGGACTCGGCTGCTGACAAAATGTTCCAAACACACCCCATGCACAACTCCACCGGGGAAGGTGCCAGAAACGAGTTCTGTTGGTAGTTTTTACACTACCCCGGTAGGCAGCTGAAAGGCACCACAAAACTTGTTCTACCTGCTTTCTGGGCTGAGATGGAGAATCGCTGAATTTTGGACTCGGCTGGTGACAAAATGTTCCAAACACACCCCATGCACAACTCCACCGAGGAAGGTGCCAGAAACGAGTTCTGTTGGTAGTTTTTACACTACCCCGGTAGGCAGCTGAAAGGCACCACAAAACTTGTTGTACCTGCTTTCTGGGCTGAGATGGAGAATCGCTGAATTTTGGACTCGGCTGGTGACAAAATGTTCCAAACACACCCCATGCACACCTCCACCGGGGAAGGTGCCAGAAACGAGTACTGTTGGTAGTTTTTACACTACCCCGGTAGGCAGCTGAAAGGCACCACAAAAGTTTTGCTACCTGCTTTCTGGGCTGAGATGGGGAATCGCTGAATTTTGGACTCGGCTTGTGAAAAAATGTTCCAAACACACCCCATGCACACCTCCACCGGGGAAGGTGCCAGAAACGAGTTCTGTTGGTAGTTTTTACAGTACCCCGGTAGGCAGCTGAAAGGCACCACAAAAGTTGTTCTACCTGCTTTCTGGGCTGAGATGGAGAATCGCTGAATTTTGGACTCGGCTGGTGACAAAATGTTACAAACACACCCCATGCACAACTCCACCGGGGAAGGTGCCAGAAAGGAGTTCTGTTGGTAGTTTTTACAGTACCCCGGTAGGCAGCTGAAAGGCACCACAAAACTTGTTGTACCTGCTTTCTGGGCTGAGATGGAGAATCGCTGATTTTTGGACTCGGCTGGTGACAAAATGTTCCAAACACACCCCATGCACAACTCCACCGGGGAAGGTGCCAGAAACGAGTTCTGTTGGTAGTTTTTACAGTACCCCGGTAGGCAGCTGAAAGGCACCACAAAACTTGTTGTACCTGCTTTCTGGGCAGAGATGGGGAACGGCTGAATTTTGGACTCGGCTGGTAACAAAATGTTCCAAACACACCCCATGCACAACTCCACCGGGGAAGGTGCCAGAAACGAGTTCTGTTGGTAGTTTTTACACTACCCCGGTAGGCAGCTGAAAGGCACCACAAAACTTGTTCTACCTGCTTTCTGGGCTGAGATGGGGAAGCGCTGAATTTTGGACTCGGCTGCTGACAAAATGTTCCAAACACACCCCATGCACAGCTCCACCGGCAAAGGTGCCAGAAACGAGTTCTGTTGGTAGTTTTTACACTACCCCGGTAGGCAGCTGAAAGGCACCACAAAACTTGTTCTACCTGCTTTCTGGGCTGAGATGGGGAATCGCTGAATTTTGGACTCGGCTGGTGACAAAATGTTCCAAACACACCCCATGCACAACTCCTCCGGGGAAGGTGCCAGAAACGAGTTCTGTTGGTAGTTTTTACACTACCCCGGTAGGCAAGAGAAAGGCACTACAAAACTTGTTCTACCTGCTTTCTGGGCTGAGATGGAGAATAGCTGAATTTTGGACTCGGCTGCTGACAAAATGTTCCAAACACACCCCATGCACAGCTCCACCGGCAAAGGTGCCAGAAACGAGTTCTGTTGGTAGTTTTTACACTACCCCGGTAGGCAGCTGAAAGGCACCACAAAACTTGTACCTGCTTTCTGGGCAGAGATGGGGAACGGCTGAATTTTGGACTCGGCTGGTGACAAAATGTTCCAAACACACCCCATGCACACCTCCACCGGGGAAGGTGCCAGAAACGAGTTCTGTTGGTAGTTTTTACAGTACCCCGGTAGGCAGCTGAAAGGCACCACAAAAGTTGTTCTACCTGCTTTCTGGGCTGAGATGGGGAATAGCTGAATTTTGGACTCGGCTGCTGACAAAATGTTCCAAACACACCCCATGCACAGCTCCACCGGGGAAGGTGCCAGAAACGAGTTCTGTTGGTAGTTTTTACACTACCCCGGTAGGCAGCTGAAAGGCACCACAAAACTTGTTGTACCTGCTTTCTGGGCAGAGATGGGGAACGGCTGAATTTTGGACTCGGCTGCTGACAAAATGTTCCAAACACACCCCATGCACACCTCCACCGGCAAAGGTGCCAGAAACGAGTTCTGTTGGTAGTTTTTACACTACCCCGGTAGGCAGCTGAAAGGCACCACAAAACTTGTTGTACCTGCTTTCTGGGCTGAGATGGGGAAGCGCTGAATTTTGGACTCGGCTGGTGACAAAATGTTCCAAACACACCCCATGCACAACTCCACCGGGGAAGGTGCCAGAAACGAGTTCTGTTGGTAGTTTTTACAGTACCCCGGTAGGCAGCTGAAAGGCACCACAAAACTTGTTCTACCTGCTTTCTGGGCTGAGATGGAGAATCGCTGAATTTTGGACTCGGCTGGTGACAAAATGTTCCAAACACACCCCATGCACAACTCCACCGAGGAAGGTGCCAGAAACGAGTTCTGTTGGTAGTTTTTACACTACCCCGGTAGGCAGCTGAAAGGCACCACAAAACTTGTTGTACCTGCTTTCTGGGCTGAGATGGAGAATAGCTGAATTTTGGACTCGGCTGCTGACAAAATGTTCCAAACACACCCCATGCACAACTCCACCGGGGAAGGTGCCAGAAACGAGTTCTGTTGGTAGTTTTTACACTACCCCGGTAGGCAGCTGAAAGGCACCACAAAACTTGTACCTGCTTTCTGGGCAGAGATGGGGAACGGCTGAATTTTGGACTCGGCTGGTGACAAAATGTTCCAAACACACCCCATGCACAACTCCTCCGGGGAAGGTGCCAGAAACGAGTTCTGTTGGTAGTTTTTACAGTACCCCGGTAGGCAGCTGAAAGGCACCACAAAAGTTGTTCTACCTGCTTTCTGGGCTGAGATGGGGAATAGCTGAATTTTGGACTCGGCTGGTAACAAAATGTTCCAAACACACCCCATGCACAGCTCCACCGGGGAAGGTGCCAGAAACGAGTTCTGTTGGTAGTTTTTACACTACCCCGGTAGGCAGCTGAAAGGCACCACAAAACTTGTTGTACCTGCTTTCTGGGCTGAGATGGGGAACAGCTGAATTTTGGACTCGGCTGCTGACAAAATGTTCCAAACACACCCCATGCACACCTCCTCCGGGGAAGGTGCCAGAAACGAGTTCTGTTGGTAGTTTTTACACTACCCCGGTAGGCAGCTGAAAGGCACCACAAAACTTGTTGTACCTGCTTTCTGGGCTGAGATGGGGAAGCGCTGAATTTTGGACTCGGCTGGTGACAAAATGTTCCAAACACACCCCATGCACAACTCCACCGGGGAAGGTGCCAGAAACGAGTTCTGTTGGTAGTTTTTACACTACCCCGGTAGGCAGCTGAAAGGCACCACAAAACTTGTTGTACCTGCTTTCTGGGCTGAGATGGGGAACGGCTGAATTTTGGACTCGGCTGCTGACAAAATGTTCCAAACACACCCCATGCACAGCTCCACCGGCAAAGGTGCCAGAAACGAGTTCTGTTGGTAGTTTTTACACTACCCCGGTAGGCAGCTGAAAGGCACCACAAAACTTGTTCTACCTGCTTTCTGGGCTGAGATGGGGAACAGCTGAATTTTGGACTCGGCTGGTGACAAAATGTTCCAAACACACCCCATGCACAACTCCACCGGGGAAGGTGCCAGGAACGAGTTCTGTTGGTAGTTTTTACACTACCCCGGTAGGCAGCTGAAAGGCACCACAAAACTTGTTGTACCTGCTTTCTGGGCTGAGATGGGGAACGGCTGAATTTTGGACTCGGCTGGTGACAAAATGTTCCAAACACACCCCATGCACAACTCCACCGAGGAAGGTGCCAGAAACGAGTTCTGTTGGTAGTTTTTACAGTACCCCGGTAGGCAGCTGAAAGGCACCACAAAACTTGTTCTACCTGCTTTCTGGGCTGAGATGGAGAATCGCTGAATTTTGGACTCGGCTGGTGACAAAATGTTCCAAACACACCCCATGCACAACTCCACCGAGGAAGGTGCCAGAAACGAGTTCTGTTGGTAGTTTTTACACTACCCCGGTAGGCAGCTGAAAGGCACCACAAAACTTGTTGTACCTGCTTTCTGGGCTGAGATGGAGAATAGCTGAATTTTGGACTCGGCTGCTGACAAAATGTTCCAAACACACCCCATGCACAACTCCACCGGGGAAGGTGCCAGAAACGAGTTCTGTTGGTAGTTTTTACACTACCCCGGTAGGCAGCTGAAAGGCACCACAAAACTTGTACCTGCTTTCTGGGCAGAGATGGGGAACGGCTGAATTTTGGACTCGGCTGGTGACAAAATGTTCCAAACACACCCCATGCACACCTCCACCGGGGAAGGTGCCAGAAACGAGTTCTGTTGGTAGTTTTTACAGTACCCCGGTAGGCAGCTGAAAGGCACCACAAAAGTTGTTCTACCTGCTTTCTGGGCTGAGATGGGGAATAGCTGAATTTTGGACTCGGCTGGTAACAAAATGTTCCAAACACACCCCATGCACAGCTCCACCGGGGAAGGTGCCAGAAACGAGTTCTGTTGGTAGTTTTTACACTACCCCGGTAGGCAGCTGAAAGGCACCACAAAACTTGTTGTACCTGCTTTCTGGGCTGAGATGGGGAACAGCTGAATTTTGGACTCGGCTGCTGACAAAATGTTCCAAACACACCCCATGCACACCTCCACCGGCAAAGGTGCCAGAAACGAGTTCTGTTGGTAGTTTTTACACTACCCCGGTAGGCAGCTGAAAGGCACCACAAAACTTGTTGTACCTGCTTTCTGGGCTGAGATGGGGAAGCGCTGAATTTTGGACTCGGCTGGTGACAAAATGTTCCAAACACACCCCATGCACAACTCCACCGGGGAAGGTGCCAGAAACGAGTTCTGTTGGTAGTTTTTACACTACCCCGGTAGGCAGCTGAAAGGCACCACAAAACTTGTTGTACCTGCTTTCTGGGCTGAGATGGGGAACGGCTGAATTTTGGACTCGGCTGCTGACAAAATGTTCCAAACACACCCCATGCACAGCTCCACCGGCAAAGGTGCCAGAAACGAGTTCTGTTGGTAGTTTTTACACTACCCTGGTAGGCAGCTGAAAGGCACCACAAAACTTGTTCTACCTGCTTTCTGGGCTGAGATGGGGAATCGCTGAATTTTGGACTCGGCTGGTGACAAAATGTTCCAAACACACCCCATGCACAACTCCACCGGGGAAGGTGCCAGAAACGAGTTCTGTTGGTAGTTTTTACACTACCCCGGTAGGCAGCTGAAAGGCACCACAAAACTTGTTGTACCTGCTTTCTGGGCTTAGATGGGGAACAGCTGAATTTTGGACTCGGCTGCTGACAAAATGTTCCAAACACACCCCATGCACAACTCCACCGAGGAAGGTGCCAGAAACGAGTTCTGTTGGTAGTTTTTACAGTACCCCGGTAGGCAGCTGAAAGGCACCACAAAACTTGTTCTACCTGCTTTCTGGGCTGAGATGGAGAATCGCTGAATTTTGGACTCGGCTGGTGACAAAATGTTCCAAACACACCCCATGCACAACTCCACCGAGGAAGGTGCCAGAAACGAGTTCTGTTGGTAGTTTTTACACTACCCCGGTAGGCAGCTGAAAGGCACCACAAAACTTGTTGTACCTGCTTTCTGGGCTGAGATGGAGAATCGCTGAATTTTGGACTCGGCTGGTGAAAAAATGTTCCAAACACACCCCATGCACACCTCCACCGGGGAAGGTGCCAGAAACGAGTACTGTTGGTAGTTTTTACACTACCCCGGTAGGCAGCTGAAAGGCACCACAAAAGTTTTGCTACCTGCTTTCTGGGCTGAGATGGGGAATCGCTGAATTTTGGACTCGGCTTGTGAAAAAATGTTCCAAACACACCCCATGCACACCTCCACCGGGGAAGGTGCCAGAAACGAGTTCTGTTGGTAGTTTTTACAGTACCCCGGTAGGCAAGAGAAAGGCACCACAAAACTTGTTCTACCTGCTTTCTGGGCTGAGATGGAGAATCGCTGAATTTTGGACTCGGCTGGTGACAAAATGTTACAAACACACCCCATGCACAACTCCACCGGGGAAGGTGCCAGAAAGGAGTTCTGTTGGTAGTTTTTACAGTACCCCGGTAGGCAGCTGAAAGGCACCACAAAACTTGTTGTACCTGCTTTCTGGGCTGAGATGGAGAATCGCTGATTTTTGGACTCGGCTGGTGACAAAATGTTCCAAACACACCCCATGCACAACTCCACCGGGGAAGGTGCCAGAAACGAGTTCTGTTGGTAGTTTTTACAGTACCCCGGTAGGCAGCTGAAAGGCACCACAAAACTTGTTCTACCTGCTTTCTGGGCTGAGATGGGGAACGGCTGAATTTTGGACTCGGCTGGTAACAAAATGTTCCAAACACACCCCATGCACAACTCCACCGGGGAAGGTGCCAGAAACGAGTTCTGTTGGTAGTTTTTACACTACCCCGGTAGGCAGCTGAAAGGCACCACAAAACTTGTTCTACCTGCTTTCTGGGCTGAGATGGGGAAGCGCTGAATTTTGGACTCGGCTGCTGACAAAATGTTCCAAACACACCCCATGCACAGCTCCACCGGCAAAGGTGCCAGAAACGAGTTCTGTTGGTAGTTTTTACACTACCCCGGTAGGCAGCTGAAAGGCACCACAAAACTTGTTCTACCTGTTTTCTGGGCTGAGATGGGGAATCGCTGAATTTTGGACTCGGCTGGTGACAAAATGTTCCAAACACACCCCATGCACAACTCCTCCGGGGAAGGTGCCAGAAACGAGTTCTGTTGGTAGTTTTTACACTACCCCGGTAGGCAAGAGAAAGGCACTACAAAACTTGTTCTACCTGCTTTCTGGGCTGAGATGGAGAATAGCTGAATTTTGGACTCGGCTGCTGACAAAATGTTCCAAACACACCCCATGCACAACTCCACCGGGGAAGGTGCCAGAAACGAGTTCTGTTGGTAGTTTTTACACTACCCCGGTAGGCAGCTGAAAGGCACCACAAAACTTGTACCTGCTTTCTGGGCAGAGATGGGGAACGGCTGAATTTTGGACTCGGCTGGTGACAAAATGTTCCAAACACACCCCATGCACACCTCCACCGGGGAAGGTGCCAGAAACGAGTTCTGTTGGTAGTTTTTACAGTACCCCGGTAGGCAGCTGAAAGGCACCACAAAAGTTGTTCTACCTGCTTTCTGGGCTGAGATGGGGAATAGCTGAATTTTGGACTCGGCTGGTGACAAAATGTTCCAAACACACCCCATGCACACCTCCACCGGGGAAGGTGCCAGAAATGAGTTCTGTTGGTAGTTTTTACACTACCCCGGTAGGCAGCTGAAAGGCACCACAAAACTTGTTGTACCTGCTTTCTGGGCTGAGATGGGGAACAGCTGAATTTTGGACTCGGCTGGTGACAAAATGTTCCAAACACACCCCATGCACACCTCCACCGGGGAAGGTGCCAGAAACGAGTTCTGTTGGTAGTTTTTACAGTACCCCGGTAGGCAAGAGAAAGGCACCACAAAACTTGTTCTACCTGCTTTCTGGGCTGAGATGGAGAATCGCTGAATTTTGGACTCGGCTGGTGACAAAATGTTACAAACACACCCCATGCACAACTCCTCCGGGGAAGGTGCCAGAAAGGAGTTCTGTTGGTAGTTTTTACAGTACCCCGGTAGGCAGCTGAAAGGCACCACAAAACTTGTTGTACCTGCTTTCTGCTTTCTGGGCTGAGATGGAGAATCGCTGATTTTTGGACTCGGCTGGTGACAAAATGTTCCAAACACACCCCATGCACAACTCCACCGGGGAAGGTGCCAGAAACGAGTTCTGTTGGTAGTTTTTACAGTACCCCGGTAGGCAGCTGAAAGGCACCACAAAACTTGTTCTACCTGCTTTCTGGGCTGAGATGGGGAACGGCTGAATTTTGGACTCGGCTGGTAACAAAATGTTCCAAACACACCCCATGCACAACTCCACCGGGGAAGGTGCCAGAAACGAGTTCTGTTGGTAGTTTTTACACTACCCCGGTAGGCAGCTGAAAGGCACCACAAAACTTGTTCTACCTGCTTTCTGGGCTGAGATGGGGAAGCGCTGAATTTTGGACTCGGCTGGTGACAAAATGTTCCAAACACACCCCATGCACAACTCCACCGGGGAAGGTGCCAGAAACGAGTTCTGTTGGTAGTTTTTACAGTACCCCGGTAGGCAGCTGAAAGGCACCACAAAACTTGTTCTACCTGCTTTCTGGGCTGAGATGGAGAATCGCTGAATTTGGACTCGGCTGGTGACAAAATGTTCCAAACACACCCCATGCACAACTCCACCGAGGAAGGTGCCAGAAACGAGTTCTGTTGGTAGTTTTTACACTACCCCGGTAGGCAGCTGAAAGGCACCACAAAACTTGTTGTACCTGCTTTCTGGGCTGAGATGGAGAATAGCTGAATTTTGGACTCGGCTGCTGACAAAATGTTCCAAACACACCCCATGCACAACTCCACCGGGGAAGGTGCCAGAAACGAGTTCTGTTGGTAGTTTTTACACTACCCCGGTAGGCAGCTGAAAGGCACCACAAAACTTGTACCTGCTTTCTGGGCAGAGATGGGGAACGGCTGAATTTTGGACTCGGCTGGTGACAAAATGTTCCAAACACACCCCATGCACACCTCCACCGGGGAAGGTGCCAGAAACGAGTTCTGTTGGTAGTTTTTACAGTACCCCGGTAGGCAGCTGAAAGGCACCACAAAAGTTGTTCTACCTGCTTTCTGGGCTGAGATGGGGAATAGCTGAATTTTGGACTCGGCTGGTAACAAAATGTTCCAAACACACCCCATGCACAGCTCCACCGGGGAAGGTGCCAGAAACGAGTTCTGTTGGTAGTTTTTACACTACCCCGGGTAGGCAGCTGAAAGGCACCACAAAACTTGTTGTACCTGCTTTCTGGGCTGAGATGGGGAACAGCTGAATTTTGGACTCGGCTGCTGACAAAATGTTCCAAACACACCCCATGCACACCTCCTCCGGGGAAGGTGCCAGAAACGAGTTCTGTTGGTAGTTTTTTACACTACCCCGGTAGGCAGCTGAAAGGCACCACAAAACTTGTTGTACCTGCTTTCTGGGCTGAGATGGGGAAGCGCTGAATTTTGGACTCGGCTGGTGACAAAATGTTCCAAACACACCCCCATGCACAACTCCACCGGGGAAGGTGCCAGAAACGAGTTCTGTTGGTAGTTTTTACACTACCCCGGTAGGCAGCTGAAAGGCACCACAAAACTTGTTGTACCTGCTTTCTGGGCTGAGATGGGGAACGGCTGAATTTTGGACTCGGCTGCTGACAAAATGTTCCAAACACACCCCATGCACAGCTCCACCGGCAAAGGTGCCAGAAACGAGTTCTGTTGGTAGTTTTTACACTACCCCGGTAGGCAGCTGAAAGGCACCACAAAACTTGTTCTACCTGCTTTCTGGGCTGAGATGGGGAACAGCTGAATTTTGGACTCGGCTGGTGACAAAATGTTCCAAACACACCCCATGCACAACTCCACCGGGGAAGGTGCCAGAAACGAGTTCTGTTGGTAGTTTTTACACTACCCCGGTAGGCAGCTGAAAGGCACCACAAAACTTGTTGTACCTGCTTTCTGGGCTGAGATGGGGAACGGCTGAATTTTGGACTCGGCTGGTGACAAAATGTTCCAAACACACCCCATGCACAACTCCACCGAGGGAAAAGGTGCCAGAAACGAGTTCTGTTGGTAGTTTTTACAGTACCCCGGTAGGCAGCTGAAAGGCACCACAAAAACTTGTTCTACCTGCTTTCTGGGCTGAGATGGAGAATCGCTGAATTTTGGACTCGGCTGGTGACAAAATGTTCCAAACACACCCCATGCACAACTCCACCGAGGAAGGTGCCAGAAACGAGTTCTGTTGGTAGTTTTTACACTACCCCGGTAGGCAGCTGAAAGGCACCACAAAACTTGTTGTACCTGCTTTCTGGGCTGAGATGGAGAATAGCTGAATTTTGGACTCGGCTGCTGACAAAATGTTCCAAACACACCCCATGCACAACTCCACCGGGGAAGGTGCCAGAAACGAGTTCTGTTGGTAGTTTTTACACTACCCCGGTAGGCAGCTGAAAGGCACCACAAAACTTGTACCTGCTTTCTGGGCAGAGATGGGGAACGGCTGAATTTTGGACTCGGCTGGTGACAAAATGTTCCAAACGACACCCCATGCACACCTCCACCGGGGAAGGTGCCAGAAACGAGTTCTGTTGGTAGTTTTTACAGTACCCCGGTAGGCAGCTGAAAGGCACCACAAAAGTTGTTCTACCTGCTTTCTGGGCTGAGATGGGGAATAGCTGAATTTTGGACTCGGCTGGTAACAAAATGTTCCAAACACACCCCATGCACAGCTCCACCGGGGAAGGTGCCAGAAACGAGTTCTGTTGGTAGTTTTTACACTACCCCGGTAGGCAGCTGAAAGGCACCACAAAACTTGTTGTACCTGCTTTCTGGGCTGAGATGGGGAACAGCTGAATTTTGGACTCGGCTGCTGACAAAATGTTCCAAAACACACCCCATGCACACCTCCACCGGCAAAGGTGCCAGAAACGAGTTCTGTTGGTAGTTTTTACACTACCCCGGTAGGCAGCTGAAAGGCACCACAAAACTTGTTGTACCTGCTTTCTGGGCTGAGATGGGGAAGCGCTGAATTTTGGACTCGGCTGGTGACAAAATGTTCCAAACACACCCCATGCACAACTCCACCGGGGAAGGTGCCAGAAACGAGTTCTGTTGGTAGTTTTTACACTACCCCGGTAGGCAGCTGAAAGGCACCACAAAACTTGTTGTACCTGCTTTCTGGGCTGAGATGGGGAACGGCTGAATTTTGGACTCGGCTGCTGACAAAATGTTCCAAACACACCCCATGCACAGCTCCACCGGCAAAGGTGCCAGAAACGAGTTCTGTTGGTAGTTTTTACACTACCCTGGTAGGCAGCTGAAAGGCACCACAAAACTTGTTCTACCTGCTTTCTGGGCTGAGATGGGGAAGCGCTGAATTTTGGACTCGGCTGGTGACAAAATGTTCCAAACACACCCCATGCACAACTCCACCGAGGAAGGTGCCAGAAATGAGTTCTGTTGGTAGTTTTTACAGTACCCCAGTAGGCAGCTGAAAGGCACCACAAAACTTGTTCTACCTGCTTTCTGGGCTGAGATGGAGAATCGCTGAATTTTGACTCGGCTGGTGACAAAATGTTCCAAACACACCCCATGCACAACTCCACCGAGGAAGGTGCCAGAAACGAGTTCTGTTGGGTAGTTTTTACACTACCCCCGGTAGGCAGCTGAAAGGCACCACAAAACTTGTTGTACCTGCTTTCTGGCTGAGATGGAGAATCGCTGAATTTTGGACTCGGCTGGTGAAAAAATGTTCCAAACACACCCCATGCACACCTCCACCGGGAAGGTGCCAGAAACGAGTACTGTTGGTAGTTTTTACACTACCCCGGTAGGCAGCTGAAAGGCACCACAAAAGTTTTGCTACCTGCTTTCTGGGCTGAGATGGGGAATCGCTGAATTTTGGACTCGGCTTGTGAAAAAATGTTCCAAACACACCCCATGCACACCTCCACCGGGGGAAGGTGCCAGAAACGAGTTCTGTTGGTAGTTTTTACAGTACCCCGGTAGGCAAGAGAAAGGCACCACAAAACTTGTTCTACCTGCTTTCTGGGCTGAGATGGAGAATCGCTGAATTTTGGACTCGGCTGGTGACAAAATGTTACAAACACACCCCATGCACAACTCCACCGGGGAAGGTGCCAGAAAGGAGTTCTGTTGGTAGTTTTTACAGTACCCCGGTAGGCAGCTGAAAGGCACCACAAAACTTGTTGTACCTGCTTTCTGGGCTGAGATGGAGAATCGCTGATTTTTGGACTCGGCTGGTGACAAAATGTTCCAAACACACCCCATGCACAACTCCACCGGGAAGGTGCCAGAAACGAGTTCTGTTGGTAGTTTTTACAGTACCCCGGTAGGCAGCTGAAAGGCACCACAAACTTGTTCTACCTGCTTTCTGGGCTGAGATGGGGAACGGCTGAATTTTGGACTCGGCTGGTAACAAAATGTTCCAAACACACCCCATGCACAACTCCACCGGGGAAGGTGCCAGAAACGAGTTCTGTTGGTAGTTTTTTACACTACCCCGGTAGGCAGCTGAAAGGCACCACAAAACTTGTTCTACCTGCTTTCTGGGCTGAGATGGGGAACAGCTGAATTTTGGACTCGGCTGCTGACAAAATGTTCCAAACACACCCCATGCACAGCTCCACCGGCAAAGGTGCCAGAAACGAGTTCTGTTGGTAGTTTTTACACTACCCCGGTAGGCAGCTGAAAGGCACCACAAAACTTGTTCTACCTGTTTTCTGGGCTGAGATGGGGAATCGCTGAATTTTGGAGTCGGCTGGTGACAAAATGTTCCAAACACACCCCATGCACAACTCCTCCGGGGAAGGTGCCAGAAACGAGTTCTGTTGGTAGTTTTTACACTACCCCGGTAGGCAAGAGAAAGGCACTACAAAACTTGTTCTACCTGCTTTCTGGGCTGAGATGGAGAATAGCTGAATTTTGGACTCGGCTGCTGACAAAATGTTCCAAACACACCCCATGCACAACTCCACCGGGGAAGGTGCCAGAAACGAGTTCTGTTGGTAGTTTTTACACTACCCCGGTAGGCAGCTGAAAGGCACCACAAAACTTGTACCTGCTTTCTGGGCAGAGATGGGGAACGGCTGAATTTTGGACTCGGCTGGTGACAAAATGTTCCAAACACACCCCATGCACACCTCCACCGGGGAAGGTGCCAGAAACGAGTTCTGTTGGTAGTTTTTACAGTACCCCGGTAGGCAGCTGAAAGGCACCACAAAAGTTGTTCTACCTGCTTTCTGGGCTGAGATGGGGAAGCGCTGAATTTTGGACTCGGCTGGTGACAAAATGTTCCAAACACACCCCATGCACACCTCCACCGGGGAAGGTGCCAGAAATGAGTTCTGTTGGTAGTTTTTACACTACCCCGGTAGGCAGCTGAAAGGCACCACAAAACTTGTTGTACCTGCTTTCTGGGCTGAGATGGGGAACAGCTGAATTTTGGACTCGGCTGGTGACAAAATGTTCCAAACACACCCCATGCACACCTCCACCGGGGAAGGTGCCAGAAACGAGTTCTGTTGGTAGTTTTTACAGTACCCCGGTAGGCAAGAGAAAGGCACCACAAAACTTGTTCTACCTGCTTTCTGGGCTGAGATGGAGAATCGCTGAATTTTGGACTCGGCTGGTGACAAAATGTTACAAACACACCCCATGCACAACTCCTCCGGGGAAGGTGCCAGAAAGGAGTTCTGTTGGTAGTTTTTACAGTACCCCGGTAGGCAGCTGAAAGGCACCACAAAAGTTTTTCTACCTGCTTTATGGGCTTAGATGGGGAATCGCTGATTTTTGGACTCGGCTGGTGACAAAATGTTCCAAACACACCCCATGCACAACTCCACCGGGGAAGGTGCCAGAAACGAGTTCTGTTGGTAGTTTTTACAGTACCCCGGTAGGCAGCTGAAAGGCACCACAAAACTTGTTCTACCTGCTTTCTGGGCTGAGATGGGGAACGGCTGAATTTTGGACTCGGCTGGTAACAAAATGTTCCAAACACACCCCATGCACAACTCCACCGGGGAAGGTGCCAGAAACGAGTTCTGTTGGTAGTTTTTACACTACCCCGGTAGGCAGCTGAAAGGCACCACAAAACTTGTTCTACCTGCTTTCTGGGCTGAGATGGGGAAGCGCTGAATTTTGGACTCGGCTGCTGACAAAATGTTCCAAACACACCCCATGCACAGCTCCACCAGCAAAGGTGCCAGAAACGAGTTCTGTTGGTAGTTTTTACACTACCCCGGTAGGCAGCTGAAAGGCACCACAAAACTTGTTCTACCTGTTTTCTGGGCTGAGATGGGGAATCGCTGAATTTTGGACTCGGCTGGTGACAAAATGTTCCAAACACACCCCATGCACAACTCCTCCGGGGAAGGTGCCAGAAACGAGTTCTGTTGGTAGTTTTTACACTACCCCGGTAGGCAAGAGAAAGGCACTACAAAACTTGTTCTACCTGCTTTCTGGGCTGAGATGGAGAATAGCTGAATTTTGGACTCGGCTGCTGACAAAATGTTCCAAACACACCCCATGCACAACTCCACCGGGGAAGGTGCCAGAAACGAGTTCTGTTGGTAGTTTTTACACTACCCCGGTAGGCAGCTGAAAGGCACCACAAAACTTGTACCTGCTTTCTGGGCAGAGATGGGGAACGGCTGAATTTTGGACTCGGCTGGTGACAAAATGTTCCAAACACACCCCATGCACACCTCCACCGGGGAAGGTGCCAGAAACGAGTTCTGTTGGTAGTTTTTACAGTACCCCGGTAGGCAGCTGAAAGGCACCACAAAAGTTGTTCTACCTGCTTTCTGGGCTGAGATGGGGAATAGCTGAATTTTGGACTCGGCTGGTGACAAAATGTTCCAAACACACCCCATGCACACCTCCACCGGGGAAGGTGCCAGAAACGAGTTCTGTTGGTAGTTTTTACACTACCCCGGTAGGCAGCTGAAAGGCACCACAAAACTTGTTGTACCTGCTTTCTGGGCTGAGATGGGGAACAGCTGAATTTTGGACTCGGCTGCTGACAAAATGTTCCAAACACACCCCATGCACACCTCCACCGGCAAAGGTGCCAGAAACGAGTTCTGTTGGTAGTTTTTACACTACCCCGGTAGGCAGCTGAAAGGCACCACAAAACTTGTTGTACCTGCTTTCTGGGCTGAGATGGGGAAGCGCTGAATTTTGGACTCGGCTGCTGACAAAATGTTCCAAACACACCCCATGCACAACTCCACCGGGGAAGGTGCCAGAAACGAGTTCTGTTGGTAGTTTTTACACTACCCCGGTAGGCAGCTGAAAGGCACCACAAAACTTGTTGTACCTGCTTTCTGGGCTGAGATGGGGAACGGCTGAATTTTGGACTCGGCTGCTGACAAAATGTTCCAAACACACCCCATGCACAGCTCCACCGGCAAAGGTGCCAGAAACGAGTTCTGTTGGTAGTTTTTACACTACCCCGGTAGGCAGCTGAAAGGCACCACAAAACTTGTTCTACCTGCTTTCTGGGCTGAGATGGGGAATCGCTGAATTTTGGACTCGGCTGGTGACAAAATGTTCCAAACACACCCCATGCACAACTCCTCCGGGGAAGGTGCCAGAAACGAGTTCTGTTGGTAGTTTTTACACTACCCCGGTAGGCAAGAGAAAGGCACTACAAAACTTGTTCTACCTGCTTTCTGGGCTGAGATGGAGAATAGCTGAATTTTGGACTCGGCTGCTGACAAAATGTTCCAAACACACCCCATGCACAACTCCACCGGGGAAGGTGCCAGAAACGAGTTCTGTTGGTAGTTTTTACACTACCCCGGTAGGCAGCTGAAAGGCACCAAAAAACTCGTTGTACCTGCTTTCTGGGCAGAGATGGGGAACGGCTGAATTTTGGACTCGGCTGGTGACAAAATGTTCCAAACACACCCCATGCACAACTCCACCGGGGAAGGTGCCAGAAACGAGTTCTGTTGGTAGTTTTTACAGTACCCCGGTAGGCAGCTGAAAGGCACCACAAAACTTGTTCTACCTGCTTTCTGGGCTGAGATGGGGAACAGCTGAATTTTGGACTCGGCTGGTAACAAAATGTTCCAAACACACCCCATGCACAGCTCCACCGGGGAAGGTGCCAGAAACGAGTTCTGTTGGTAGTTTTTACACTACCCCAGTAGGCAGCTGAAAGGCACCACAAAACTTGTTGTACCTGCTTTCTGGGCTGAGATGGGGAACAGCTGAATTTTGGACTCGGCTGCTGACAAAATGTTCCAAACACACCCCATGCACAACTCCACCGGGGAAGGTGCCAGAAACGAGTTCTGTTGGTAGTTTTTACAGTACCCCGGTAGGCAGCTGAAAGGCACCACAAAACTTGTTGTACCTGCTTTCTGGGCTGAGATGGAGAATCGCTGATTTTTGGACTCGGCTGCTGACAAAATGTTCCAAACACACCCCATGCACAACTCCACCGGGGAAGGTGCCAGAAACGAGTTCTGTTGGTAGTTTTTACAGTACCCCGGTAGGCAGCTGAAAGGCACCACAAAACTTGTTCTACCTGCTTTCTGGGCTGAGATGGGGAACGGCTGAATTTTGGACTCGGCTGGTAACAAAATGTTCCAAACACACCCCATGCACAACTCCACCGGGGAAGGTGCCAGAAACGAGTTCTGTTGGTAGTTTTTACAGTACCCCGGTAGGCAGCTGAAAGGCACCACAAAACTTGTTCTACCTGCTTTCTGGGCTGAGATGGGGAAGCGCTGAATTTTGGACTCGGCTGCTGACAAAATGTTCCAAACACACCCCATGCACAGCTCCACCGGCAAAGGTGCCAGAAACGAGTTCTGTTGGTAGTTTTTACACTACCCCGGTAGGCAGCTGAAAGGCACCACAAAACTTGTTCTACCTGCTTTCTGGGCTGAGATGGGGAATCGCTGAATTTTGGACTCGGCTGCTGACAAAATGTTCCAAACACACCCCATGCACAACTCCTCCGGGGAAGGTGCCAGAAACGAGTACTGTTGGTAGTTTTTACACTACCCCGGTAGGCAAGAGAAAGGCACTACAAAACTTGTTCTACCTGCTTTCTGGGCTGAGATGGAGAATCGCTGAATTTTGGACTCGGCTGCTGACAAAATGTTCCAAACACACCCCATGCACAACTCCACCGGGGAAGGTGCCAGAAACGAGTTCTGTTGGTAGTTTTTACACTACCCCGGTAGGCAGCTGAAAGGCACCACAAAACTTGTACCTGCTTTCTGGGCAGAGATGGGGAACGGCTGAATTTTGGACTCGGCTGGTGACAAAATGTTCCAAACACAGCCCATGCACAACTCCACCGGGGAAGGTGCCAGAAACGAGTTCTGTTGGTAGTTTTTACAGTACCCCGGTAGGCAGGTGAAAGGCACTACAAAAGTTGTTCTACCTGCTTTCTGGGCTGAGATGGGGAATAGCTGAATTTTGGACTCGGCTGGTAACAAAATGTTCCAAACACACCCCATGCACAGCTCCACCGGGGAAGGTGCCAGAAACGAGTTCTGTTGGTAGTTTTTACACTACCCCGGTAGGCAGCTGAAAGGCACCACAAAACTTGTTGTACCTGCTTTCTGGGCTGAGATGGGGAACAGCTGAATTTTGGACTCGGCTGCTGACAAAATGTTCCAAACACACCCCATGCACAGCTCCACCGGCAAAGGTGCCAGAAACGAGTTCTGTTGGTAGTTTTTACACTACCCCGGTAGGCAGCTGAAAGGCACCACAAAACTTGTTCTACCTGCTTTCTGGGCTGAGATGGGGAATCGCTGAATTTTGGACTCGGCTGCTGACAAAATGTTCCAAACACACCCCATGCACAACTCCTCCGGGGAAGGTGCCAGAAACGACTTCTGTTGGTAGTTTTTACACTACCCCGGTAGGCAAGAGAAAGGCACCACAAAACTTGTTCTACCTGCTTTCTGGGCTGAGATGGAGAATCGCTGAATTTTGGACTCGGCTGCTGACAAAATGTTCCAAACACACCCCATGCACAACTCCACCGGGGAAGGTGCCAGAAACGAGTTCTGTTGGTAGTTTTTACACTACCCCGGTAGGCAGCTGAAAGGCACCACAAAAGTTGTTGTACCTGCTTTCTGGGCTGAGATGGGGAACAGCTGAATTTTGGACTCGGCTGGTGACAAAATGTTCCAAACACACCCCATGCACACCTCCACCGAGGAAGGTGCCAGAAACGAGTTCTGTTGGTAGTTTTTACACTACCCCGGTAGGCAGCTGAAAGGCACCACAAAAGTTGTTGTACCTGCTTTCTGGGCTGAGATGGGGAACGGCTGAATTTTGGACTCGGCTGGTGACAAAATGTTCCAAACACACCCCATGCACACCTCCACCGGGGAAGGTGCCAGAAACGAGTTCTGTTGGTAGTTTTTACACTACCCCGGTAGGCAGCTGAAAGGCACCACAAAACTTGTTGTACCTGCTTTCTGGGCTGAGATGGGGATCAGCTGAAGTTTGGACTCGGCTGGTAACAAAATGTTCCAAACACACCCCATGCACAGCTCCACCGGGGAAGGTGCCAGAAAGGAGTTCTGTTGGTAGTTTTTACAGTACCCCGGTAGGCAGCTGAAAGGCACCACAAAACTTGTTCTACCTGCTTTCTGGGCTGAGATGGGGAATCGCTGAATTTTGGACTCGGCTGGTAACAAAATGTTCCAAACACACCCCATGCACAACTCCACCGGGGAAGGTGCCAGAAACGAGTTCTGTTGGTAGTTTTTACAGTACCCCGGTAGGCAAGAGAAAGGCACCACAAAACTTGTTCTACCTGCTTTCTGGGCTGAGATGGGGAACGGCTGAATTTTGGACTCGGCTGGTGAAAAAATGTTCCAAACACACCCCATGCACAACTCCACCGGGGAAGGTGCCAGAAACGAGTTCTGTTGGTAGTTTTTACACTACCCCGGTAGGCAGCTGAAAGGCACCACAAAACTTGTTGTACCTGCTTTCTGGGCTGAGATGGGGATCAGCTGAAGTTTGGACTCGGCTGGTAACAAAATGTTCCAAACACACCCCATGCACACCTCCACCGGGGAAGGTGCCAGAAAGGAGTTCTGTTGGTAGTTTTTACAGTACCCCGGTAGGCAGCTGAAAGGCACCACAAAAGTTGTTCTACCTGCTTTCTGGGCTGAGATGGGGAATCGCTGAATTTTGGACTCGGCTGGTAACAAAATGTTCCAAACACACCCCATGCACAACTCCACCGGCAAAGGTGCCAGAAACGAGTTCTGTTGGTAGTTTTTACACTACCCCGGTAGGCAGCTGAAAGGCACCACAAAACTTGTTCTACCTGCTTTCTGGGCTGAGATGGGGAAGCGCTGAATTTTGGACTCGGCTGCTGACAAAATGTTCCAAACACACCCCATGCACACCTCCACCGGGGAAGGTGCCAGAAACGAGTTCATTTGGTAGTTTTTACACTACCCCGGTAGGCAGCTGAAAGGCACCACAAAACTTGTTGTACCTGCTTTCTGGGCTGAGATGGGGATCAGCTGAAGTTTGGACTCGGCTGCTGACAAAATGTTCCAAACACACCCCATGCACAACTCCACCGGGGAAGGTGCGAGAAAGGAGTTCTGTTGGTAGTTTTTACACTACCCCGGTAGGCAGCTGAAAGGCACCACAAAAGTTTTTCTACCTGCTTTATGGGCTTAGATGGGGAATCGCTGAATTTTGGACTCGGCTGGTAACAAAATGTTCCAAACACACCCCATGCACAGCTCCACCGGGGAAGGTGCCAGAAACGAGTTCTGTTGGTAGTTTTTACACTACCCCGGTAGGCAGCTGAAAGGCATTACAAAACTTGTTCTACCTGCTTTCTGGGCTGAGATGGGGAACAGCTGAGTTTTGGACTCGGCTGGTGACAAAATGTTCCAAACACACCCCATGCACAACTCCACCGGGGAAGGTGCCAGAAACGAGTTCTGTTGGTAGTTTTTACAGTACCCCGGTAGGCAGCTGAAAGGCACCACAAAACTTGTTCTACCTGCTTTCTGGGCTGAGATGGAGAATCGCTGAATTTTGGACTCGGCTGGTGACAAAATGTTCCAAACACACCCCATGCACAACTCCACCGGGGAAGGTGCCAGAAACGAGTTCTGTTGGTAGTTTTTACACTACCCCGGTAGGCAGCTGAAAGGCACTACAAAACTTGTTGTACCTGCTTTCTGGGCTGAGATGGGGAACGGCTGAATTTTGGACTCGGCTGGTGAAAAAATGTTCCAAACACACCCCATGCACACCTCCACCGGGGAAGGTGCCAGAAACGAGTTCTGTTGGTAGTTTTTACACTACCCCGGTAGGCAAGAGAAAGGCACCACAAAACTTGTTCTACCTGCTTTCTGGGCTGAGATGGAGAATCGCTGAATTTTGGACTCGGCTGCTGACAAAATGTTCCAAACACACCCCATGCACAACTCCACCGGGGAAGGTGCCAGAAACGAGTTCTGTTGGTAGTTTTTACACTACCCCGGTAGGCAGCTGAAAGGCACCACAAAAGTTGTTGTACCTGCTTTCTGGGCTGAGATGGGGAACAGCTGAATTTTGGACTCGGCTGGTGACAAAATGTTCCAAACACACCCCATGCACACCTCCACCGAGGAAGGTGCCAGAAACGAGTTCTGTTGGTAGTTTTTACACTACCCCGGTAGGCAGCTGAAAGGCACCACAAAACTTGTTGTACCTGCTTTCTGGGCTGAGATGGGGAACGGCTGAATTTTGGACTCGGCTGGTGACAAAATGTTCCAAACACACCCCATGCACACCTCCACCGGGGAAGGTGCCAGAAACGAGTTCTGTTGGTAGTTTTTACACTACCCCGGTAGGCAGCTGAAAGGCACCACAAAACTTGTTGTACCTGCTTTCTGGGCTGAGATGGGGATCAGCTGAAGTTTGGACTCGGCTGGTAACAAAATGTTCCAAACACACCCCATGCACAGCTCCACCGGGGAAGGTGCCAGAAAGGAGTTCTGTTGGTAGTTTTTACAGTACCCCGGTAGGCAGCTGAAAGGCACCACAAAACTTGTTCTACCTGCTTTCTGGGCTGAGATGGGGAATCGCTGAATTTTGGACTCGGCTGGTAACAAAATGTTCCAAACACACCCCATGCACAACTCCACCGGGGAAGGTGCCAGAAACGAGTTCTGTTGGTAGTTTTTACAGTACCCCGGTAGGCAAGAGAAAGGCACCACAAAACTTGTTCTACCTGCTTTCTGGGCTGAGATGGGGAACGGCTGAATTTTGGACTCGGCTGGTAACAAAATGTTCCAAACACACCCCATGCACAACTCCACCGGCAAAGGTGCCAGAAACGAGTTCTGTTGGTAGTTTTTACACTACCCCGGTAGGCAGCTGAAAGGCACCACAAAACTTGTTCTACCTGCTTTCTGGGCAGAGATGGGGAACGGCTGAATTTTGGACTCGGCTGGTGAAAAAATGTTCCAAACACACCCCATGCACACCTCCACCGGGGAAGGTGCCAGAAACGAGTTCATTTGGTAGTTTTTACACTACCCCGGTAGGCAGCTGAAAGGCACCACAAAACTTGTTGTACCTGCTTTCTGGGCTGAGATGGGGATCAGCTGAAGTTTGGACTCGGCTGCTGACAAAATGTTCCAAACACACCCCATGCACAACTCCACCGGGGAAGGTGCGAGAAAGGAGTTCTGTTGGTAGTTTTTACACTACCCCGGTAGGCAGCTGAAAGGCACCACAAAAGTTTTTCTACCTGCTTTATGGGCTTAGATGGGGAATCGCTGAATTTTGGACTCGGCCGGTAACAAAATGTTCCAAACACACCCCATGCACAGCTCCACCGGGGAAGGTGCCAGAAACGAGTTCTGTTGGTAGTTTTTACACTACCCCGGTAGGCAGCTGAAAGGCATTACAAAACTTGTTCTACCTGCTTTCTGGGCTGAGATGGGGAACAGCTGAGTTTTGGACTCGGCTGGTGACAAAATGTTCCAAACACACCCCATGCACAACTCCACCGGGGAAGGTGCCAGAAACGAGTTCTGTTGGTAGTTTTTACAGTACCCCGGTAGGCAGCTGAAAGGCACCACAAAACTTGTTCTACCTGCTTTCTGGGCTGAGATGGGGAACGGCTGAATTTTGGACTCGGCTGGTAACAAAATGTTCCAAACACACCCCATGCACAACTCCACCGGGGAAGGTGCCAGAAACGAGTTCTGTTGGTAGTTTTTACACTACCCCGGTAGGCAGCTGAAAGGCACCACAAAACTTGTTCTACCTGCTTTCTGGGCAGAGATGGGGAACGGCTGAATTTTGGACTCGGCTGGTGAAAAAATGTTCCAAACACACCCCATGCACACCTCCACCGGGGAAGGTGCCAGAAACGAGTTCTGTTGGTAGTTTTTACACTACCCCGGTAGGCAGCTGAAAGGCACCACAAAACTTGTTCTACCTGCTTTCTGGGCTGAGATGGGGATCAGCTGAAGTTTGGACTCGGCTGCTGACAAAATGTTCCAAACACACCCCATGCACAACTCCACCGGGGAAGGTGCCAGAAACGAGTTCTGTTGGTAGTTTTTACAGTACCCCGGTAGGCAGCTGAAAGGCACCACAAAAGTTTTTCTACCTGCTTTATGGGCTTAGATGGGGAATCGCTGAATTTTGGACTCGGCTGGTGAAAAAATGTTCCAAACACACCCCATGCACAGCTCCACCGGGGAAGGTGCCAGAAACGAGTTCTGTTGGTAGTTTTTACACTACCCCGGTAGGCAGCTGAAAGGCATTACAAAACTTGTTCTACCTGCTTTCTGGGCTGAGATGGGGAACAGCTGAGTTTTGGACTCGGCTGGTGACAAAATGTTCCAAACACACCCCATGCACAACTCCACCGGGGAAGGTGCCAGAAACGAGTTCTGTTGGTAGTTTTTACAGTACCCCGGTAGGCAGCTGAAAGGCACCACAAAACTTGTTCTACCTGCTTTCTGGGCTGAGATGGAGAATCGCTGAATTTTGGACTCGGCTGCTGACAAAATGTTCCAAACACACCCCATGCACAACTCCACCGGGAAAGGTGCCAGAAACGAGTTCTGTTGGTAGTTTTTACACTACCCCGGTAGGCAACTGAAAGGCACCACAAAACTTGTTCTACCTGCTTTCTGGGCTGAGATGGGGAATCGCTGAATTTTGGACTCGGCTGGTGACAAAATGTTCCAAACACACCCCATGCACAACTCCACCGGGGAAGGTGCCAGAAACGAGTTCTGTTGGTAGTTTTTACACTACCCCGGTAGGCAGCTGAAAGGCACTACAAAACTTGTTGTACCTGCTTTCTGGGCTGAGATGGAGAATCGCTGAATTTTGGACTCGGCTGGTGACAAAATGTTCCAAACACACCCCATGCACACCTCCACCGGGGAAGGTGCCAGAAACGAGTTCTGTTGGTAGTTTTTACACTACCCCGGTAGGCAGCTGAAAGGCACCACAAAACTTGTTCTACCTGCTTTCTGGGCTGAGATGGGGAATCGCTGAATTTTGGACTCGGCTGCTACACAATATGTTCCAAACACACCCCATGCACAACTCCACCGGGGAAGGTGCCAGAAACGAGTTCTGTTGGTAGTTTTTACACTACCCCGGTAGGCAAGAGAAAGGCACCACAAAACTTGTTCTACCTGCTTTCTGGGCTGAGATGGAGAATCGCTGAATTTTGGACTCGGCTGCTGACAAAATGTTCCAAACACACCCCATGCACAACTCCACCGGGGAAGGTGCCAGAAACGAGTTCTGTTGGTAGTTTTTACACTACCCCGGTAGGCAGCTGAAAGGCACCACAAAAGTTGTTGTACCTGCTTTCTGGGCTGAGATGGGGAACAGCTGAATTTTGGACTCGGCTGGTGACAAAATGTTCCAAACACACCCCATGCACACCTCCACCGAAGAAGGTGCCAGAAACGAGTTCTGTTGGTAGTTTTTACACTACCCCGGTAGGCAGCTGAAAGGCACCACAAAACTTGTTGTACCTGCTTTCTGGGCTGAGATGGGGAACGGCTGAATTTTGGACTCGGCTGGTGAAAAAATGTTCCAAACACACCCCATGCACAGCTCCACCGGGGAAGGTGCCAGAAAGGAGTTCTGTTGGTAGTTTTTACACTACCCCGGTAGGCAGCTGAAAGGCACCACAAAACTTGTTCTACCTGCTTTCTGGGCTGAGATGGGGAACAGCTGAATTTTGGACTCGGCTGGTGACAAAATGTTCCAAACACACCCCATGCACAACTCCACCGGGGAAGGTGCCAGAAACGAGTTCTGTTGGTAGTTTTTACAGTACCCCGGTAGGCAGCTGAAAGGCACCACAAAACTTGTTCTACCTGCTTTCTGGGCTGAGATGGAGAATCGCTGAATTTTGGACTCGGCTGGTGAAAAAATGTTCCAAACACACCCCATGCACAACTCCACCGGGGAAGGTGCCAGAAACGAGTTCTGTTGGTAGTTTTTACACTACCCCGGTAGGCAACTGAAAGGCACCACAAAACTTGTTCTACCTGCTTTCTGGGCTGAGATGGGGAACAGCTGAATTTTGGACTCGGCTGGTGACAAAATGTTCCAAACACACCCCATGCACAACTCCACCGGGGAAGGTGCCAGAAACGAGTTCTGTTGGTAGTTTTTACACTACCCCGGTAGGCAGCTGAAAGGCACCACAAAACTTGTTCTACCTGCTTTCTGGGCTGAGATGGGGAACGGCTGAATTTTGGACTCGGCTGGTAACAAAATGTTCCAAACACACCCCATGCACAGCTCCACCGGGGAAGGTGCCAGAAAGGAGTTCTGTTGGTAGTTTTTACACTACCCCGGTAGGCAGCTGAAAGGCACCACAAAACTTGTTCTACCTGCTTTCTGGGCTGAGATGGGGAATCGCTGAATTTTGGACTCGGCTGGTAACAAAATGTTCCAAACACACCCCATGCACAACTCCACCGGGGAAGGTGCCAGAAACGAGTTCTGTTGGTAGTTTTTACAGTACCCCGGTAGGCAGCTGAAAGGCACCACAAAACTTGTTGTACCTGCTTTCTGGGCTGAGATGGGGAACGGCTGAATTTTGGACTCGGCTGGTAACAAAATGTTCCAAACACACCCCATGCACAACTCCACCGGCAAAGGTGCCAGAAACGAGTTCTGTTGGTAGTTTTTACACTACCCCGGTAGGCAGCTGAAAGGCACCACAAAACTTGTTGTACCTGCTTTCTGGGCTGAGATGGGGAACGGCTGAATTTTGGACTCGGCTGGTGAAAAAATGTTCCAAACACACCCCATGCACACCTCCACCGGGGAAGGTGCCAGAAACGAGTTCTGTTGGTAGTTTTTACACTACCCCGGTAGGCAGCTGAAAGGCACCACAAAACTTGTTCTACCTGCTTTCTGGGCTGAGATGGGGAACAGCTGAATTTTGGACTCGGCTGGTGACAAAATGTTCCAAACACACCCCATGCACAGCTCCACCGGGGAAGGTGCCAGAAACGAGTTCTGTTGGTAGTTTTTACAGTACCCCGGTAGGCAGCTGAAAGGCACCACAAAACTTGTTGTACCTGCTTTCTGGGCTGAGATGGAGAATCGCTGATTTTTGGACTCGGCTGGTGACAAAATGTTCCAAACACACCCCATGCACAGCTCCACCGGCAAAGGTGCCAGAAACGAGTTCTGTTGGTAGTTTTTACACTACCCCGGTAGGCAGCTGAAAGGCACCACAAAAGTTTTGCTACCTGCTTTCTGGGCTGAGATGGGGAATCGCTGAATTTTGGACTCGGCTGGTGACAAAATGTTCCAAACACACCCCATGCACAACTCCTCCGGGGAAGGTGCCAGAAACGAGTTCTGTTGGTAGTTTTTACACTACCCCGGTAGGCAAGAGAAAGGCACTACAAAACTTGTTGTACCTGCTTTCTGGGCTGAGATGGAGAATAGCTGAATTTTGGACTCGGCTGCTGACAAAATGTTCCAAACACACCCCATGCACAGCTCCACCGGCAAAGGTGCCAGAAACGAGTTCTGTTGGTAGTTTTTACACTACCCCGGTAGGCAGCTGAAAGGCACCACAAAAGTTTTTCTACCTGCTTTCTGGGCTGAGATGGGGAATCGCTGAATTTTGGACTCGGCTGGTGACAAAATGTTCCAAACACACCCCATGCACAACTCCACCGGGGAAGGTGCCAGAAACGAGTTCTGTTGGTAGTTTTTACAGTACCCCGGTAGGCAGCTGAAAGGCACCACAAAACTTGTTCTACCTGCTTTCTGGGCTGAGATGGGGAACGGCTGAATTTTGGACTCGGCTGGTAACAAAATGTTCCAAACACACCCCATGCACAACTCCACCGGCAAAGGTGCCAGAAACGAGTTCTGTTGGTAGTTTTTACACTACCCCGGTAGGCAGCTGAAAGGCACCACAAAACTTGTTGTACCTGCTTTCTGGGCTGAGATGGGGATCAGCTGAAGTTTGGACTCGGCTGCTGACAAAATGTTCCAAACACACCCCATGCACAACTCCACCGGGGAAGGTGCGAGAAACGAGTTCTGTTGGTAGTTTTTACAGTACCCCGGTAGGCAAGAGAAAGGCACTACAAAACTTGTTCTACCTGCTTTCTGGGCTGAGATGGAGAATCGCTGAATTTTGGACTCGGCTGGTGAAAAAATGTTCCAAACACACCCCATGCACACCTCCACCGGGGAAGGTGCCAGAAACGAGTTCTGTTGGTAGTTTTTACACTACCCCGGTAGGCAACTGAAAGGCACCACAAAACTTGTTCTACCTGCTTTCTGGGCTGAGATGGGGAATCGCTGAATTTTGGACTCGGCTGGTGACAAAATGTTCCAAACACACCCCATGCACAACTCCACCGGGGAAGGTGCCAGAAACGAGTTCTGTTGGTAGTTTTTACACTACCCCGGTAGGCAGCTGAAAGGCACCACAAAACGTGTTCTACCTGCTTTCTGGGCTGAGATGGGGAACGGCTGAATTTTGGACTCGGCTGGTAACAAAATGTTCCAAACACACCCCATGCACAGCTCCACCGGGGAAGGTGCCAGAAAGGAGTTCTGTTGGTAGTTTTTACACTACCCCGGTAGGCAGCTGAAAGGCACCACAAAACTTGTTCTACCTGCTTTCTGGGCTGAGATGGGGAATCGCTGAATTTTGGACGCGGCTGGTGACAAAATGTTCCAAACACACCCCATGCACAACTCCACCGGGGAAGGTGCCAGAAACGAGTTCTGTTGGTAGTTTTTACAGTACCCCGGTAGGCAGCTGAAAGGCACCACAAAACTTGTTCTACCTGCTTTCTGGGCTGAGATGGGGAACGGCTGAATTTTGGACTCGGCTGGTAACAAAATGTTCCAAACACACCCCATGCACAACTCCACCGGCAAAGGTGCCAGAAACGAGTTCTGTTGGTAGTTTTTACACTACCCCGGTAGGCAGCTGAAAGGCACCACAAAACTTGTTGTACCTGCTTTCTGGGCTGAGATGGGGAACGGCAGAATTTTGGACTTGGCTGGTGAAAAAATGTTCCAAACACACCCCATGCACACCTCCACCGGGGAAGGTGCCAGAAACGAGTTCTGTTGGTAGTTTTTACACTACCCCGGTAGGCAAGAGAAAGGCACTACAAAACTTGTTGTACCTGCTTTCTGGGCTGAGATGGGGAATAGCTGAATTTTGGACTCGGCTGGTAACAAAATGTTCCAAACACACCCCATGCACAACTCCTCCGGGGAAGGTGCCAGAAACGAGTTCTGTTGGTAGTTTTTACACTACCCCGGTAGGCAGCTGAAAGGCACCACAAAAGTTGTTCTACCTGCTTTCTGGGCTGAGATGGGGAATAGCTGAATTTTGGACTCGGCTGGTAACAAAATGTTCCAAACACACCCCATGCACAGCTCCACCGGCAAAGGTGCGAGAAACGAGTTCTGTTGGTAGTTTTTACACTACCCCAGTAGGCAGCTGAAAGGCACCACAAAACTTGTTGTACCTGCTTTCTGGGCTGAGATGGGGAAGCGCTGAATTTTGGACTCGGCTGCTGACAAAATGTTCCAAACACACCCCATGCACAACTCCACCGGGGAAGGTGCCAGAAACGAGTTCTGTTGGTAGTTTTTACAGTACCCCGGTAGGCAGCTGAAAGGCACCACAAAACTTATTCTACCTGCTTTCTGGGCTGAGATGGGGAATCGCTGAATTTTGGACTCGGCTGGTGACAAAATGTTCCAAACACACCCCATGCACACCTCCACCGGGGAAGGTGCCAGAAACGAGTTCTGTTGGTAGTTTTTACACTACCCCGGTAGGCAAGAGAAAGGCACCACAAAACTTGTTCTACCTGCTTTCTGGGCTGAGATGGGGAATCGCTGAATTTTGGACTCGGCTGGTGACAAAATGTTCCAAACACACCCCATGCACAACTCCACCGGGGAAGGTGCCAGAAACGAGTTCTGTTGGTAGTTTTTACACTACCCCGGTAGGCAGCTGAAAGGCACCACAAAACTTGTTGTACCTGCTTTCTGGGCTGAGATGGGGAACGGCTGAATTTTGGACTCGGCTGGTAACAAAATGTTCCAAACACACCCCATGCACAACTCCACCGGGGAAGGTGCCAGAAACGAGTTCTGTTGGTAGTTTTTACACTACCCCGGTAGGCAGCTGAAAGGCACCACAAAAGTTTTGCTACCTGCTTTCTGGGCTGAGATGGGTAATAGCTGAATTTTGGACTCGGCTGGTAACAAAATGTTCCAAACACACCCCATGCACAGCTCCACCGGGGAAGGTGCCAGAAACGAGTTCTGTTGGTAGTTTTTACACTACCCCAGTAGGCAGCTGAAAGGCACCACAAAACTTGTTGTACCTGCTTTCTGGGCTGAGATGGGGAAGCGCTGAATTTTGGACTCGGCTGCTGACAAAATGTTCCAAACACACCCCATGCACAGCTCCACCGGCAAAGGTGCCAGAAACGAGTTCTGTTGGTAGTTTTTACAGTACCCCGGTAGGCAGCTGAAAGGCACCACAAAACTTGTTGTACCTGCTTTCTGGGCTGAGATGAGGAACGGCTGAATTTTGGACTCGGCTGGTGAAAAAATGTTCCAAACACACCCCATGCACAACTCCACCGGGGAAGGTGCCAGAAACGAGTTCTGTTGGTAGTTTTTACACTACCCCGGTAGGCAGCTGAAAGGCACCACAAAACTTGTTCTACCTGCTTTCTGGGCTGAGATGGAGAATCGCTGAATTTTGGACTCGGCTGGTGACAAAATGTTCCAAACACACCCCATGCACAACTCCACCGGGGAAGGGGCCAGAAAGGAGTTCTGTTGGTAGTTTTTACAGTACCCCGGTAGGCAGCTGAAAGGCACCACAAAACTTGTTCTACCTGCTTTCTGGGCTGAGATGGAGAATCGCAGAATTTTGGACTCGGCTGGTGACAAAATGTTCCAAACACACCCCATGCACAGCTCCACCGGCAAAGGTGCCAGAAACGAGTTCTGTTGGTAGTTTTTACACTACCCCGGTAGGCAGCTGAAAGGCACCACAAAACTTGTTCTACCTGCTTTCTGGGCTGAGATGGGGAATAGCTGAATTTTGGACTCGGCTGGTAACAAAATGTTCCAAACACACCCCATGCACAGCTCCACCGGCAAAGGTGCCAGAAACGAGTTCTGTTGGTAGTTTTTACACTACCCCGGTAGGCAAGAGAAAGGCACCACAAAACTTGTTGTACCTGCTTTCTGGGCTGAGATGAGGAACGGCTGAATTTTGGACTCGGCTGGTGACAAAATGTTCCAAACACACCCCATGCACAGCTCCACCGGCAAAGGTGCCAGAAACGAGTTCTGTTGGTAGTTTTTACACTACCCCGGTAGGCAGCTGAAAGGCACCACAAAACTTGTTGTACCTGCTTTCTGGGCTTAGATGGGGAACAGCTGAATTTTGGACTCGGCTGGTGACAAAATGTTCCAAACACACCCCATGCACAGCTCCACCGCCAAAGGTGCCAGAAACGAGTTCTGTTGGTAGTTTTTACAGTACCCCGGTAGGCAGCTGAAAGGCACCAAAAAACTTGTTGTACCTGCTTTCTGGGCTGAGATGGGGAATCACTGAATTTTGGACTCGGCTGGTGAAAAAATGTTCCAAACACACCCCATGCACACCTCCACCGGGGAAGGTGCCAGAAACGAGTTCTGTTGGTAGTTTTTACAGTACCCCGGTAGGCAAGAGAAAGGCACCACAAAACTTGTTCTACCTGCTTTCTGGGCTGAGATGGAGAATCGCTGAATTTTGGACTCGGCTGGTGACAAAATGTTCCAAACACACCCCATGCACAACTCCACCGGGGAAGGTGCCAGAAAGGAGTTCTGTTGGTAGTTTTTACAGTACCCCGGTAGGCAGCTGAAAGGCACCACAAAACTTGTTGTACCTGCTTTCTGGGCTGAGATGGGGAACGGCTGAATTTTGGACTCGGCTGGTAACAAAATGTTCCAAACACACCCCATGCACAACTCCACCGGGGAAGGTGCCAGAAACGAGTTCTGTTGGTAGTTTTTACACTACCCCGGTAGGCAGCTGAAAGGCACCACAAAACTTGTTGTACCTGCTTTCTGGGCTGAGATGGGGAACGGCTGAATTTTGGACTCGGCTGGTAACAAAATGTTCCAAACACACCCCATGCACAACTCCACCGGGGAAGGTGCCAGAAACGAGTTCTGTTGGTAGTTTTTACACTACCCCGGTAGGCAGCTGAAAGGCACCACAAAACTTGTTCTACCTGCTTTCTGGGCTGAGATGGGGAATCGCTGAATTTTGGACTTGGCTGGTGACAAAATGTTCCAAACACACCCCATGCACAACTCCTCCGGGGAAGGTGCCAGAAACGAGTTCTGTTGGTAGTTTTTACACTACCCCGGTAGGCAAGAGAAAGGCACTACAAAACTTGTTCTACCTGCTTTCTGGGCTGAGATGGAGAATCGCTGAATTTTGGACTCGGCTGCTGACAAAATGTTCCAAACACACCCCATGCACAACTCCACCGGGGAAGGTGCCAGAAACGAGTTCTGTTGGTAGTTTTTACACTACCCCGGTAGGCAGCTGAAAGGCACCAAAAAACTTGTTGTACCTGCTTTCTGGGCAGAGATGGGGAACGGCTGAATTTTGGACTCGGCTGGTGACAAAATGTTCCAAACACACCCCATGCACAACTCCACCGGGGAAGGTGCCAGAAACGAGTTCTGTTGGTAGTTTTTACACTACCCCGGTAGGCAGCTGAAAGGCACCACAAAACTTGTTGTACCTGCTTTCTGGGCTGAGATGGGGAATAGCTGAATTTTGGACTCGGCTGGTAACAAAATGTTCCAAACACACCCCATGCACAGCTCCACCGGGGAAGGTGCCAGAAACGAGTTCTGTTGGTAGTTTTTACACTACCCCAGTAGGCAGCTGAAAGGCACCACAAAACTTGTTGTACCTGCTTTCTGGGCTGAGAAGGGGAACAGCTGAATTTTGGACTCGGCTGCTGACAAAATGTTCCAAACACACCCCATGCACAGCTCCACCGGCAAAGGTGCCAGAAACGAGTTCTGTTGGTAGTTTTTACACTACCCCGGTAGGCAGCTGAAAGGCACCACAAAACTTGTTGTACCTGCTTTCTGGGCTGAGATGAGGAACGGCTGAATTTTGGACTCGGCTGGTGACAAAATGTTCCAAACACACCCCATGCACAACTCCACCGAGGAAGGTGCCAGAAACGAGTTCTGTTGGTAGTTTTTACACTACCCCGGTAGGCAGCTGAAAGGCACCACAAAACTTGTTGTACCTGCTTTCTGGGCTGAGATGGGGAACGGCTGAATTTTGGACTCGGCTGGTGAAAAAATGTTCCAAACACACCCCATGCACACCTCCACCGGGGAAGGTGCCAGAAACGAGTTCTGTTGGTAGTTTTTACACTACCCCGGTAGGCAGCTGAAAGGCACCACAAAACTTGTTGTACCTGCTTTCTGGGCTGAGATGGGGATCAGCTGAAGTTTGGACTCGGCTGCTGACAAAACGTTCCAAACACACCCCATGCACAACTCCACCGGGGAAGGTGCGAGAAAGGAGTTCTGTTGGTAGTTTTTACACTACCCCGGTAGGCAGCTGAAAGGCACCACAAAACTTGTTCTACCTGCTTTCTGGGCTGAGATGGGGAACGGCTGAATTTTGGACTCGGCTGGTAACAAAATGTTCCAAACACACCCCATGCACAGCTCCACCGGGGAAGGTGCCAGAAACGAGTTCTGTTGGTAGTTTTTACACTACCCCGGTAGGCAGCTGAAAGGCATTACAAAACTTGTTCTACCTGCTTTCTGGGCTGAGATGGGGAACAGCTGAGTTTTGGACTCGGCTGGTGACAAAATGTTCCAAACACAGCCCATGCACAACTCCACCGGGGAAGGTGCCAGAAACGAGTTCTGTTGGTAGTTTTTACAGTACCCTGGTAGGCAGCTGAAAGGCACCACAAAACTTGTTCTACCTGCTTTCTGGGCTGAGATGGGGAACAGCTGAATTTTGGACTCGGCTGCTGACAAAATGTTCCAAACACACCCCATGAACAACTCCACCGGGAAAGGTGCCAGAAACGAGTTCTGTTGGTAGTTTTTACACTACCCCGGTAGGCAGCTGAAAGGCACCACAAAACTTGTTCTACCTGCTTTCTGGGCTGAGATGGGGAATCGCTGAATTTTGGACTCGGCTGGTGACAAAATGTTCCAAACACACCCCATGCACAACTCCACCGGGGAAGGTGCCAGAAATGAGTTCTGTTGGTAGTTTTTACACTACCCCGGTAGGCAGCTGAAAGGCACCACAAAACTTGTTCTACCTGCTTTCTGGGCTGAGATGGGGAACGGCTGAATTTTGGACTCGGCTGGTAACAAAATGTTCCAAACACACCCCATGCACACCTCCACCGGGGAAGGTGCCAGAAACGAGTTCTGTTGGTAGTTTTTACACTACCCCGGTAGGCAGCTGAAAGGCACCACAAAAGTTTTGCTACCTGCTTTCTGGGCCGAGATGGGGAATAGCTGAGTTTTGGACTCGGCTGGTGACAAAATGTTCCAAACACACCCCATGCACAACTCCACCGGGGAAGGTGCCAGAAACGAGTTCTGTTGGTAGTTTTTACACTACCCTGGTAGGCAAGAGAAAGGCACCAAAAAAGTTGTTCTACCTGCTTTCTGGGCTGAGATGGAGAATCGCTGAATTTTGGACTCGGCTGGTGACAAAATGTTCCAAACACACCCCATGCACAACTCCACCGGGAAAGGTGCCAGAAACGAGTTCTGTTGGTAGTTTTTACAGTACCCCGGTAGGCAGCTGAAAGGCATTACAAAACTTGTTCTACCTGCTTTCTGGGCTTAGATGGGGAACAGCTGAATTTTGGACTCGGCTGCTGACAAAATGTTCCAAACACACCCCATGCACACCTCCACCGGCAAAGGTGCCAGAAACGAGTTCTGTTGGTAGTTTTTACACTACCCCGGTAGGCAGCTGAAAGGCACCACAAAACTTGTTCTACCTGCTTTCTGGGCTGAGATGGGGAACAGTTGAATTTTGGACTTGGCTGGTAACAAAATGTTCCAAACACACCCCATGCACAGCTCCACCGGCAAAGGTGCCAGAAACGAGTTCTGTTGGTAGTTTTTACACTACCCCGGTAGGCAGCTGAAAGGCACCACAAAACTTGTTCTACCTGCTTTCTGGGCTGAGATGGAGAATCGCTGAATTTTGGACTCGGCTGGTGAAAAAATGTTCCAAACACACCCCATGCACAACTCCACCGGGAAATGTGCCAGAAACGAGTTCTGTTGGTAGTTTTTACAGTACCCCGGTAGGCAGCTGAAAGGCACCACAAAACTTGTTCTACCTGCTTTCTGGGCTGAGATGGAGAATCGCTGAATTTTGGACTCGGCTGCTGACAAAATGTTCCAAACACACCCCATGCACAACTCCACCGGGGAAGGTGCCAGAAACGAGTTCTGTTGGTAGTTTTTACACTACCCCGGTAGGCAGCTGAAAGGCATTACAAAACTTGTTCTACCTGCTTTCTGGGCTGAGATGGGGAAGCGCTGAATTTTGGACTCGGCTGCTGACAAAATGTTCCAAACACACCCCATGCACAACTCCACCGGGGAAGGTGCCAGAAATGAGTTCTGTTGGTAGTTTTTACACTACCCCGGTAGGCAGCTGAAAGGCACCACAAAAGTTTTTCTACCTGCTTTCTGGGCTGAGATGGGGAACAGCTGAATTTTGGAGTCGGCTGGTGAAAAAATGTTCCAAACACACCCCATGCACAGCTCCACCGGGGAAGGTGCCAGAAACGAGTTCTGTTGGTAGTTTTTACACTACCCCGGTAGGCAGCTGAAAGGCACCACAAAAGTTTTTCTACCTGCTTTCTGGGCTGAGATGGGGAACAGCTGAGTTTTGGACTCGGCTGCTGACAAAATGTTCCAAACACACCCCATGCACAACTCCACCGAGGAAGGGGCCAGAAACGAGTTCTGTTGGTAGTTTTTACACTACCCCGGTAGGCAGCTGAAAGGCACCACAAAAGTTTTGCTACCTGCTTTCTGGGCTGAGATGGGGAATCGCTGAATTTTGGACTCGGCTGGTGACAAAATGTTCCAAACACACCCCATGCACAACTCCACCGGGGAAGGTGCCAGAAACGAGTTCTGTTGGTAGTTTTTACAGTACCCCGGTAGGCAAGAGAAAGGCACCACAAAACTTGTTCTACCTGCTTTCTGGGCTGAGATGGAGAATCGCTGAATTTTGGACTCGGCTGGTGACAAAATGTTCCAAACACACCCCATGCACAACTCCTCCGGGGAAGGTGCCAGAAACGAGTTCTGTTGGTAGTTTTTACAGTACCCCGGTAGGCAAGAGAAAGGCACCACAAAACTTGTTCTACCTGCTTTCTGGGCTGAGATGGAGAATCGCTGAATTTTGGACTCGGCTGGTGACAAAATGTTCCAAACACACCCCATGCACAACTCCACCGGGGAAGGTGCCAGAAACGAGTTCTGTTGGTAGTTTTTACACTACCCTGGTAGGCAAGAGAAAGGCACCAAAAAAGTTGTTCTACCTGCTTTCTGGGCTGAGATGGAGAATCGCTGAATTTTGGACTCGGCTGGTGACAAAATGTTCCAAACACACCCCATGCACAGCTCCACCGGGGAAGGTGCCAGAAACGAGTTCTGTTGGTAGTTTTTACACTACCCCGGTAGGCAGCTGAAAGGCATTACAAAACTTGTTCTACCTGCTTTCTGGGCTTAGATGGGGAACAGCTGAATTTTGGACTCGGCTGCTGACAAAATGTTCCAAACACACCCCATGCACACCTCCACCGGCAAAGGTGCCAGAAACGAGTTCTGTTGGTAGTTTTTACACTACCCCGGTAGGCAGCTGAAAGGCACCACAAAACTTGTTGTACCTGCTTTCTTGGCTGAGATGGGGATCAGCTGAATTTTGGACTCGGCTGCTGACAAAATGTTCCAAACACACCCCATGCACAACTCCACCGGGGAAGGTGCCAGACAGGAGTTCTCTTAGTAGTTTTTACACTACCCCGGTAGGCAGCTGAAAGGCACCACAAAAGTTTTTCTACCTGCTTTATGGGCTTAGATGGGGAATCGCTGAATTTTGGACTCGGCTGGTAACAAAATGTTCCAAACACACCCCATGCACAGCTCCACCGGGGAAGGTGCCAGAAACGAGTTCTGTTGGTAGTTTTTACAGTACCCCGGTAGGCAAGAGATAGGCACTACAAAACTTGTTCTACCTGCTTTCTGGGCTGAGATGGAGAATCGCTGAATTTTGGACTCGGCTGGTGACAAAATGTTCCAAACACACCCCATGCACAACTCCACCGGGAAAGGTGCCAGAAACGAGTTCTGTTGGTAGTTTTTACAGTACCCCGGTAGGCAGCTGAAAGGCACCACAAAACTTGTTCTACCTGCTTTCTGGGCTGAGATGGAGAATCGCTGAATTTTGGACTCGGCTGGTGACAAAATGTTCCAAACACACCCCATGCACAACTCCTCCGGGGAAGGTGCCAGAAACGAGTTCTGTTGGTAGTTTTTACACTACCCCCGGTAGGCAGCTGAAAGGCACCCACAAAACTTGTTGTACCTGCTTTCTGGGCAGAGATGGGGAACGGCTGAGTTTTGGACTCGGCTGCTGACAAAATGTTCCAAACACACCCCCATGCACAACTCCACCGGGGAAGGTGCCAGAAACGAGTTCTGTTGGTAGTTTTTACACTACCCTGGTAGGCAAGAGAAAGGCACCAAAAAAGTTGTTCTACCTGCTTTCTGGGCTGAGATGGAGAATCGCTGAATTTTGGACTCGGCTGGTGACAAAATGTTCCAAACACACCCCATGCACAACTCCACCGGCAAAGGTGCCAGAAACGAGTTCTGTTGGTAGTTTTTACAGTACCCCGGTAGGCAGCTGAAAGGCATTACAAAACTTGTTCTACCTGCTTTCTGGGCTGAGATGGGGAACAGCTGAATTTTGGACTCGGCTGCTGACAAAATGTTCCAAACACACCCCATGCACACCTCCACCGGCAAAGGTGCCAGAAACGAGTTCTGTTGGTAGTTTTTACACTACCCCCGGTAGGCAGCTGAAAGGCACCACAAAACTTGTTGTACCTGCTTTCTTGGCTGAGATGGGGATCAGCTGAATTTTGGACTCGGCTGCTGACAAAATGTTCCAAACACACCCCATGCACAACTCCACCGGGGAAGGTGCCAGAAACGAGTTCTGTTGGTAGTTTTTACACTACCCCGGTAGGCAGCTGAAAGGCACCACAAAAGTTTTTCTACCTGCTTTATGGGCTTAGATGGGGAATCGCTGAATTTTGGACTCGGCTGGTAACAAAATGTTCCAAACACACCCCATGCACAGCTCCACCGGGAAGGTGCCAGAAACGAGTTCTGTTGGTAGTTTTTACAGTACCCCCGGTAGGCAAGAGATAGGCACTACAAAACTTGTTCTACCTGCTTTCTGGGCTGAGATGGAGAATCGCTGAATTTTGGACTCGGCTGGTGAAAAAATGTTCCAAACACACCCCATGCACAACTCCACCGGGAAAGGTGCCAGAAACGAGTTCTGTTGGTAGTTTTACAGTACCTAGGCAGCTGAAAGGCATTACAAAACTTGTTCTACCTGCTTTCTGGGCTGAGATGGGGAAGCGCTGAATTTTGGACTCGGCTGCTGACAAAATGTTCCAAACACACCCCATGCACAACTCCACCGGGGAAGGTGCCAGAAATGAGTTCTGTTGGTAGTTTTTACACTACCCCGGTAGGCAGCTGAAAGGCACCACAAAAGTTTTTCTACCTGCTTTCTGGGCTGAGATGGGGAACAGCTGAATTTTGGACTCGGCTGGTGAAAAAATGTTCCAAACACACCCCATGCACAGCTCCACCGGCAAAGGTGCCAGAAACGAGTTCTGTTGGTAGTTTTTACACTACCCCGGTAGGCAGCTGAAAGGCACCACAAAAGTTTTTCTACCTGCTTTCTGGGCTGAGATGGGGAACAGCTGAGTTTTGGACTCGGCTGCTGACAAAATGTTCCAAACACACCCCATGCACAACTCCACCGAGGAAGGGGCCAGAAACGAGTTCTGTTGGTAGTTTTTACACTACCCCGGTAGGCAGCTGAAAGGCACCACAAAAGTTTTGCTACCTGCTTTCTGGGCTGAGATGGGGAACGGCTGAATTTTGGACTCGGCTGGTGACAAAATGTTCCAAACACACCCCATGCACACCTCCACCGGGGAAGGTGCCAGAAATGAGTTCTGTTGGTAGTTTTTACACTACCCCGGTAGGCAGCTGAAAGGCACCACAAAAGTTTTTCTACCTGCTTTCTGGGCTGAGATGGGGAACAGCTGAATTTTGGACTCGGCTGGTGAAAAAATGTTCCAAACACACCCCATGCACAGCTCCACCGGCAAAGGTGCCAGAAACGAGTTCTGTTGGTAGTTTTTACACTACCCCGGTAGGCAGCTGAAAGGCACCACAAAACTTGTTCTACCTGCTTTCTGGGCTGAGATGGAGAATCGCTGAATTTTGGACTCGGCTGGTGACAAAATGTTCCAAACACACCCCATGCACAACTCCACCGGCAAAGGTGCCAGAAACGAGTTCTTTTGGTAGTTTTTACAGTACCCCGGTAGGCAGCTGAAAGGCACCACAAAAGTTTTTCTACCTGCTTTCTGGGCTGAGATGGGGAACAGCTGAATTTTGGACTGGGCTGGTGAAAAAATGTTCCAAACACACCCCATGCACAACTCCACCGGGGAAGGTGCCAGAAACGAGTTCTGTTGGTAGTTTTTACACTACCCCGGTAGGCAGCTGAAAGGCACCACAAAACTTGTTGTACCTGCTTTCTGGGCTGAGAGGAGGAACGGCTGAATTTTGGACTCGGCTGGTGACAAAATGTTCCAAACACACCCCATGCACAACTCCTCCGGGGAAGGTGCCAGAAACGAGTTCTGTTGGTAGTTTTTACACTACCCCGGTAGGCAAGAGAAAGGCACTACAAAACTTGTTCTACCTGCTTTCTGGGCTGAGATGGAGAATCGCTGAATTTTGGACTCAGCTGGTGACAAAATGTACCAAACACACCCCATGCACAACTCCACCGGGAAAGGTGCCAGAAACGAGTTCTGTTGGTAGTTTTTACAGTACCCCGGTAGGCAGCTGAAAGGCACCACAAAACTTGTTCTACCTGCTTTCTGGGCTGAGATGGAGAATCGCTGAATTTTGGACTCGGCTGGTGAAAAAATGTTCCAAACACACCCCATGCACAACTCCACCGGGGAAGGTGCCAGAAACGAGTTCTGTTGGTAGTTTTTACAGTACCCCGGTAGGCAGCTGAAAGGCACCACAAAACTTGTTGTACCTGCTTTCTGGGCTGAGAGGAGGAACGGCTGAATTTTGGACTCGGCTGCTGACAAAATGTTCCAAACACACCCCATGCACAACTCCTCCGGGGAAGGTGCCAGAAACGAGTTCTGTTGGTAGTTTTTACAGTACCCCGGTAGGCAGCTGAAAGGCACCACAAAACTTGTTCTACCTGCTTTCTGGGCTGAGATGGAGAATCGCTGAATTTTGGACTCGGCTGGTGACAAAATGTTCCAAACACACCCCATGCACAACTCCACCGGGGAAGGTGCCAGAAACGAGTTCTGTTGGTAGTTTTTACAGTACCCCGGTAGGCAAGAGAAAGGCACCACAAAACTTGTTCTACCTGCTTTCTGGGCTGAGAGGAGAATCGCTGAATTTTGGACTCGGCTAGTGAAAAAATGTTCCAAACACACCCCATGCACAACTCCACCGGCAAAGGTGCCAGAAACGAGTTCTGTTGGTAGTTTTTACACTACCCCGGTAGGCAGCTGAAAGGCACCACAAAAGTTTTTCTACCTGCTTTCTGGGCTGAGATGGGGAACAGCTTTATTTTGGACTCGGCTGGTGACAAAATGTTCCAAACACACCCCATGCACACCTCCACCGGGGAAGGTGCCAGAAACGAGTTCTGTTGGTAGTTTTTACACTACCCCGGTAGGCAGCTGAAAGGCACCACAAAAGTTTTTCTACCTGCTTTCTGGGCTGAGATGGGGAACAGCTGAGTTTTGGACTCGGCTGCTGACAAAATGTTCCAAACACACCCCATCCACAACTCCACCGAGGAAGGGGCCAGAAACGAGTTCTGTTGGTAGTTTTTACACTACCCCGGTAGGCAGCTGAAAGGCACCACAAAAGTTTTGCTACCTGCTTTCTGGGCTGAGATGGGGAATCGCTGAATTTTGGACTCGGCTGGTGACAAAATGTTCCAAACACACCCCATGCACAACTCCACCGGGGAAGGTGCCAGAAACGAGTTCTGTTGGTAGTTTTTACAGTACCCCGGTAGGCAAGAGAAAGGCACCACAAAACTTGTTCTACCTGCTTTCTGGGCTGAGATGGAGAATCGCTGAATTTTGGACTCGGCTGCTGACAAAATGTTCCAAACACACCCCATGCACAACTCCACCGGGGAAGGTGCCAGAAATGAGTTCTGTTGGTAGTTTTTACACTACCCCGGTAGGCAGCTGAAAGGCACCACAAAACTTGTTCTACCTGCTTTCTGGGCTGAGATGGAGAATCGCTGAATTTTGGACTCGGCTGCTGACAAAATGTTCCAAACACACCCCATGCACAACTCCACCGGGGAAGGTGCCAGAAACGAGTTCTTTTGGTAGTTTTTACAGTACCCCGGTAGGCAGCTGAAAGGCACCACAAAAGTTTTTCTACCTGCTTTCTGGGCTGAGATGGGGAACAGCTGAATTTTGGACTGGGCTGGTGAAAAAATGTTCCAAACACACCCCATGCACAACTCCACCGGGGAAGGTGCCAGAAATGAGTTCTGTTGGTAGTTTTTACACTACCCCGGTAGGCAGCTGAAAGGCACCACAAAAGTTTTTCTACCTGCTTTCTGGGCTGAGATGGGGAACAGCTGAATTTTGGAGTCGGCTGGTGAAAAAATGTTCCAAACACACCCCATGCACAGCTCCACCGGGGAAGGTGCCAGAAACGAGTTCTGTTGGTAGTTTTTACACTACCCCGGTAGGCAGCTGAAAGGCACCACAAAAGTTTTTCTACCTGCTTTCTGGGCTGAGATGGGGAACAGCTGAGTTTTGGACTCGGCTGCTGACAAAATGTTCCAAACACACCCCATGCACAACTCCACCGAGGAAGGGGCCAGAAACGAGTTCTGTTGGTAGTTTTTACACTACCCCGGTAGGCAGCTGAAAGGCACCACAAAAGTTTTGCTACCTGCTTTCTGGGCTGAGATGGGGAATCGCTGAATTTTGGACTCGGCTGGTGACAAAATGTTCCAAACACACCCCATGCACAACTCCACCGGGGAAGGTGCCAGAAACGAGTTCTGTTGGTAGTTTTTACAGTACCCCGGTAGGCAAGAGAAAGGCACCACAAAACTTGTTCTACCTGCTTTCTGGGCTGAGATGGAGAATCGCTGAATTTTGGACTCGGCTGCTGACAAAATGTTCCAAACACACCCCATGCACAACTCCTCCGGGGAAGGTGCCAGAAACGAGTTCTGTTGGTAGTTTTTACAGTACCCCGGTAGGCAAGAGAAAGGCACCACAAAACTTGTTCTACCTGCTTTCTGGGCTGAGATGGAGAATCGCTGAATTTTGGACTCGGCTGGTGACAAAATGTTCCAAACACACCCCATGCACAACTCCACCGGGGAAGGTGCCAGAAACGAGTTCTGTTGGTAGTTTTTACACTACCCTGGTAGGCAAGAGAAAGGCACCAAAAAAGTTGTTCTACCTGCTTTCTGGGCTGAGATGGAGAATCGCTGAATTTTGGACTCGGCTGGTGACAAAATGTTCCAAACACACCCCATGCACAGCTCCACCGGGGAAGGTGCCAGAAACGAGTTCTGTTGGTAGTTTTTACACTACCCCGGTAGGCAGCTGAAAGGCATTACAAAACTTGTTCTACCTGCTTTCTGGGCTGAGATGGAGAATCGCTGAATTTTGGACTCGGCTGGTGACAAAATGTTCCAAACACACCCCATGCACAACTCCTCCGGGGAAGGTGCCAGAAACGAGTTCTGTTGGTAGTTTTTACACTACCCCGGTAGGCAGCTGAAAGGCACCACAAAACTTGTTGTACCTGCTTTCTGGGCAGAGATGGGGAACGGCTGAGTTTTGGACTCGGCTGCTGACAAAATGTTCCAAACACACCCCATGCACAACTCCACCGGGGAAGGTGCCAGAAACGAGTTCTGTTGGTAGTTTTTACACTACCCTGGTAGGCAGCTGAAAGGCACCACAAAAGTTTTTCTACCTGCTTTATGGGCTTAGATGGGGAATCGCTGAATTTTGGACTCGGCTGGTAACAAAATGTTCCAAACACACCCCATGCACAGCTCCACCGGGGAAGGTGCCAGAAACGAGTTCTGTTGGTAGTTTTTACAGTACCCCGGTAGGCAAGAGATAGGCACTACAAAACTTGTTCTACCTGCTTTCTGGGCTGAGATGGAGAATCGCTGAATTTTGGACTCGGCTGGTGACAAAATGTTCCAAACACACCCCATGCACAACTCCACCGGGAAAGGTGCGAGAAAGGAGTTCTGTTGGTAGTTTTTACACTACCCCGGTAGGCAGCTGAAAGGCACCACAAAACTTGTTCTACCTGCTTTCTGGGCTGAGATGGAGAATCGCTGAATTTTGGACTCGGCTGGTGACAAAATGTTCCAAACACACCCCATGCACAACTCCTCCGGGGAAGGTGCCAGAAACGAGTTCTGTTGGTAGTTTTTACACTACCCCGGTAGGCAGCTGAAAGGCACCACAAAACTTGTTGTACCTGCTTTCTGGGCTGAGATGGGGAACAGCTGAATTTTGGACTCGGCTGGTGACAAAATGTTCCAAACACACCCCATGCACACCTCCACCGGCAAAGGTGCCAGAAACGAGTTCTGTTGGTAGTTTTTACACTACCCCGGTAGGCAGCTGAAAGGCACCACAAAACTTGTTGTACCTGCTTTCTTGGCTGAGATGGGGATCAGCTGAATTTTGGACTCGGCTGCTGACAAAATGTTCCAAACACACCCCATGCACAACTCCACCGGGGAAGGTGCCAGACAGGAGTTCTCTTAGTAGTTTTTACACTACCCCGGTAGGCAGCTGAAAGGCACCACAAAAGTTTTTCTACCTGCTTTATGGGCTTAGATGGGGAATCGCTGAATTTTGGACTCGGCTGGTAACAAAATGTTCCAAACACACCCCATGCACAGCTCCACCGGGGAAGGGGCCAGAAACGAGTTCTGTTGGTAGTTTTTACAGTACCCCGGTAGGCAGCTGAAAGGCACCACAAAACTTGTTCTACCTGCTTTCTGGGCTGAGATGGAGAATCGCTGAATTTTGGACTCGGCTGGTGAAAAAATGTTCCAAACACACCCCATGCACACCTCCACCGGGGAAGGTGCCAGAAACGAGTTCTGTTGGTAGTTTTTACACTACCCCGGTAGGCAGCTGAAAGGCATTACAAAACTTGTTCTACCTGCTTTCTGGGCTGAGATGGGGAACGGCTGAATTTTGGACTCGGCTGCTGACAAAATGTTCCAAACACACCCCATGCACAACTCCACCGGGGAAGGTGCCAGAAATGAGTTCTGTTGGTAGTTTTTACACTACCCCGGTAGGCAGCTGAAAGGCACCACAAAAGTTTTTCTACCTGCTTTCTGGGCTGAGATGGGGAACAGCTGAATTTTGGACTCGGCTGGTGAAAAAATGTTCCAAACACACCCCATGCACAGCTCCACCGGCAAAGGTGCCAGAAACGAGTTCTGTTGGTAGTTTTTACACTACCCCGGTAGGCAGCTGAAAGGCACCACAAAAGTTTTTCTACCTGCTTTCTGGGCTGAGATGGGGAACAGCTGAGTTTTGGACTCGGCTGCTGACAAAATGTTCCAAACACACCCCATGCACAACTCCACCGAGGAAGGGGCCAGAAACGAGTTCTGTTGGTAGTTTTTACACTACCCCGGTAGGCAGCTGAAAGGCACCACAAAAGTTTTGCTACCTGCTTTCTGGGCTGAGATGGGGAACGGCTGAATTTTGGACTCGGCTGGTGACAAAATGTTCCAAACACACCCCATGCACACCTCCACCGGGGAAGGTGCCAGAAATGAGTTCTGTTGGTAGTTTTTACACTACCCCGGTAGGCAGCTGAAAGGCACCACAAAAGTTTTTCTACCTGCTTTCTGGGCTGAGATGGGGAACAGCTGAATTTTGGACTCGGCTGGTGAAAAAATGTTCCAAACACACCCCATGCACAGCTCCACCGGCAAAGGTGCCAGAAACGAGTTCTGTTGGTAGTTTTTACACTACCCCGGTAGGCAGCTGAAAGGCACCACAAAACTTGTTCTACCTGCTTTCTGGGCTGAGATGGAGAATCGCTGAATTTTGGACTCGGCTGGTGACAAAATGTTCCAAACACACCCCATGCACAACTCCACCGGCAAAGGTGCCAGAAACGAGTTCTTTTGGTAGTTTTTACAGTACCCCGGTAGGCAGCTGAAAGGCACCACAAAAGTTTTTCTACCTGCTTTCTGGGCTGAGATGGGGAACAGCTGAATTTTGGACTGGGCTGGTGAAAAAATGTTCCAAACACACCCCATGCACAACTCCACCGGGGAAGGTGCCAGAAACGAGTTCTGTTGGTAGTTTTTACAGTACCCCGGTAGGCAGCTGAAAGGCACCACAAAACTTGTTGTACCTGCTTTCTGGGCTGAGAGGAGGAACGGCTGAATTTTGGACTCGGCTGCTGACAAAATGTTCCAAACACACCCCATGCACAACTCCTCCGGGGAAGGTGCCAGAAACGAGTTCTGTTGGTAGTTTTTACAGTACCCCGGTAGGCAAGAGAAAGGCACTACAAAACTTGTTCTACCTGCTTTCTGGGCTGAGATGGAGAATCGCTGAATTTTGGACTCAGCTGGTGACAAAATGTACCAAACACACCCCATGCACAACTCCACCGGGAAAGGTGCCAGAAACGAGTTCTGTTGGTAGTTTTTACAGTACCCCGGTAGGCAGCTGAAAGGCACCACAAAACTTGTTCTACCTGCTTTCTGGGCTGAGATGGAGAATCGCTGAATTTTGGACTCGGCTGGTGAAAAAATGTTCCAAACACACCCCATGCACAACTCCACCGGGGAAGGTGCCAGAAACGAGTTCTGTTGGTAGTTTTTACAGTACCCCGGTAGGCAGCTGAAAGGCACCACAAAACTTGTTGTACCTGCTTTCTGGGCTGAGAGGAGGAACGGCTGAATTTTGGACTCGGCTGCTGACAAAATGTTCCAAACACACCCCATGCACAACTCCTCCGGGGAAGGTGCCAGAAACGAGTTCTGTTGGTAGTTTTTACAGTACCCCGGTAGGCAGCTGAAAGGCACCACAAAACTTGTTCTACCTGCTTTCTGGGCTGAGATGGAGAATCGCTGAATTTTGGACTCGGCTGGTGACAAAATGTTCCAAACACACCCCATGCACAACTCCACCGGGGAAGGTGCCAGAAACGAGTTCTGTTGGTAGTTTTTACAGTACCCCGGTAGGCAAGAGAAAGGCACCACAAAACTTGTTCTACCTGCTTTCTGGGCTGAGAGGAGAATCGCTGAATTTTGGACTCGGCTAGTGAAAAAATGTTCCAAACACACCCCATGCACAACTCCACCGGCAAAGGTGCCAGAAACGAGTTCTGTTGGTAGTTTTTACACTACCCCGGTAGGCAGCTGAAAGGCACCACAAAAGTTTTTCTACCTGCTTTCTGGGCTGAGATGGGGAACAGCTTTATTTTGGACTCGGCTGGTGACAAAATGTTCCAAACACACCCCATGCACACCTCCACCGGGGAAGGTGCCAGAAACGAGTTCTGTTGGTAGTTTTTACACTACCCCGGTAGGCAGCTGAAAGGCACCACAAAACTTGTTCTACCTGCTTTCTGGGCTGAGATGGAGAATCGCTGAATTTTGGACTCGGCTGCTGACAAAATGTTCCAAACACACCCCATGCACAACTCCTCCGGGGAAGGTGCCAGAAACGAGTTCTGTTGGTAGTTTTTACAGTACCCCGGTAGGCAGCTGAAAGGCACCACAAAACTTGTTCTACCTGCTTTCTGGGCTGAGATGGAGAATCGCTGAATTTTGGACTCGGCTGGTGACAAAATGTTCCAAACACACCCCATGCACAACTCCACCGGGAAAGGTGCCAGAAACGAGTTCTGTTGGTAGTTTTTACACTACCCCGGTAGGCAGCTGAAAGGCACCACAAAACTTGTTGTACCTGCTTTCTGGGCTGAGATGGGGAACGGCTGAATTTTGGACTCGGCTGGTGACAAAATGTTCCAAACACACCCCATGCACACCTCCACCGGGGAAGGTGCCAGAAATGAGTTCTGTTGGTAGTTTTTACACTACCCCGGTAGGCAGCTGAAAGGCACCACAAAAGTTTTTCTACCTGCTTTCTGGGCTGAGATGGGGAACAGCTGAATTTTGGACTCGGCTGGTGAAAAAATGTTCCAAACACACCCCATGCACAGCTCCACCGGCAAAGGTGCCAGAAACGAGTTCTGTTGGTAGTTTTTACACTACCCCGGTAGGCAGCTGAAAGGCACCACAAAAGTTTTTCTACCTGCTTTCTGGGCTGAGATGGGGAACAGCTGAGTTTTGGACTCGGCTGCTGACAAAATGTTCCAAACACACCCCATCCACAACTCCACCGAGGAAGGGGCCAGAAACGAGTTCTGTTGGTAGTTTTTACACTACCCCGGTAGGCAGCTGAAAGGCACCACAAAAGTTTTGCTACCTGCTTTCTGGGCTGAGATGGGGAATCGCTGAATTTTGGACTCGGCTGGTGACAAAATGTTCCAAACACACCCCATGCACAACTCCACCGGGGAAGGTGCCAGAAACGAGTTCTGTTGGTAGTTTTTACACTACCCCGGTAGGCAAGAGAAAGGCACCACAAAACTTGTTCTACCTGCTTTCTGGGCTGAGATGGAGAATCGCTGAATTTTGGACTCGGCTGCTGACAAAATGTTCCAAACACACCCCATGCACAACTCCACCGGGGAAGGTGCCAGAAATGAGTTCTGTTGGTAGTTTTTACACTACCCCGGTAGGCAGCTGAAAGGCACCACAAAACTTGTTCTACCTGCTTTCTGGGCTGAGATGGAGAATCGCTGAATTTTGGACTCGGCTGCTGACAAAATGTTCCAAACACACCCCATGCACAACTCCACCGGGGAAGGTGCCAGAAACGAGTTCTTTTGGTAGTTTTTACAGTACCCCGGTAGGCAGCTGAAAGGCACCACAAAAGTTTTTCTACCTGCTTTCTGGGCTGAGATGGGGAACAGCTGAATTTTGGACTGGGCTGGTGAAAAAATGTTCCAAACACACCCCATGCACAACTCCACCGGGGAAGGTGCCAGAAACGAGTTCTGTTGGTAGTTTTTACAGTACCCCGGTAGGCAGCTGAAAGGCACCACAAAACTTGTTGTACCTGCTTTCTGGGCTGAGAGGAGGAACGGCTGAATTTTGGACTCGGCTGCTGACAAAATGTTCCAAACACACCCCATGCACAACTCCTCCGGGGAAGGTGCCAGAAACGAGTTCTGTTGGTAGTTTTTACAGTACCCCGGTAGGCAAGAGAAAGGCACTACAAAACTTGTTCTACCTGCTTTCTGGGCTGAGATGGAGAATCGCTGAATTTTGGACTCAGCTGGTGACAAAATGTACCAAACACACCCCATGCACAACTCCACCGGGAAAGGTGCCAGAAACGAGTTCTGTTGGTAGTTTTTACAGTACCCCGGTAGGCAGCTGAAAGGCACCACAAAACTTGTTCTACCTGCTTTCTGGGCTGAGGTGGAGAATCGCTGAATTTTGGACTCGGCTGCTGACAAAATGTTCCAAACACACCCCATGCACAACTCCACCGGGGAAGGTGCCAGAAACGAGTTCTGTTGGTAGTTTTTACAGTACCCCGGTAGGCAAGAGAAAGGCACCACAAAACTTGTTCTACCTGCTTTTCTGGGCTGAGATGGAGAATCGCTGAATTTTGGACTCGGCTGGTGACAAAATGTTCCAAACACACCCCATGCACAACTCCACCGGGGAAGGTGCCAGAAACGAGTTCTTTTGGTAGTTTTTACAGTACCCCGGTAGGCAGCTGAAAGGCACCACAAAAGTTTTTCTACCTGCTTTCTGGGCTGAGATGGGGAACAGCTGAATTTTGGACTGGGCTGGTGAAAAAATGTTCCAAACACACCCCATGCACAACTCCACCGGGGAAGGTGCCAGAAACGAGTTCTGTTGGTAGTTTTTACAGTACCCCGGTAGGCAGCTGAAAGGCACCACAAAACTTGTTGTACCTGCTTTCTGGGCTGAGAGGAGGAACGGCTGAATTTTGGACTCGGCTGCTGACAAAATGTTCCAAACACACCCCATGCACAACTCCTCCGGGGAAGGTGCCAGAAATGAGTTCTGTTGGTAGTTTTTACAGTACCCCGGTAGGCAGCTGAAAGGCACCACAAAACTTGTTCTACCTGCTTTCTGGGCTGAGATGGAGAATCGCTGAATTTTGGACTCGGCTGCTGACAAAATGTTCCAAACACACCCCATGCACAACTCCACCGGGGAAGGTGCCAGAAACGAGTTCTGTTGGTAGTTTTTACAGTACCCCGGTAGGCAAGAGAAAGGCACCACAAAACTTGTTCTACCTGCTTTCTGGGCTGAGAGGAGAATCGCTGAATTTTGGACTCGGCTGGTGAAAAAATGTTCCAAACACACCCCATGCACAACTCCACCGGCAAAGGTGCCAGAAACGAGTTCTGTTGGTAGTTTTTACACTACCCCGGTAGGCAGCTGAAAGGCATTACAAAACTTGTTCTACCTGCTTTCTGGGCTGAGATGGGGAACAGCTGAATTTTGGACTCGGCTGGTGACAAAATGTTCCAAACACACCCCATGCACACCTCCACCGGGAAAGGTGCCAGAAACGAGTTCTGTTGGTAGTTTTTACACTACCCCGGTAGGCAGCTGAAAGGCACCACAAAACTTGTTCTACCTGCTTTCTGGGCTGAGATGGAGAATCGCTGAATTTTGGACTCGGCTGCTGACAAAATGTTCCAAACACACCCCATGCACAACTCCTCCGGGGAAGGTGCCAGAAACGAGTTCTGTTGGTAGTTTTTACAGTACCCCGGTAGGCAGCTGAAAGGCACCACAAAACTTGTTCTACCTGCTTTCTGGGCTGAGATGGAGAATCGCTGAATTTTGGACTCGGCTGGTGACAAAATGTTCCAAACACACCCCATGCACAACTCCACCGGGAAAGGTGCCAGAAACGAGTTCTGTTGGTAGTTTTTACACTACCCCGGTAGGCAGCTGAAAGGCACCACAAAACTTGTTGTACCTGCTTTCTGGGCTGAGATGGGGAACGGCTGAATTTTGGACTCGGCTGGTGACAAAATGTTCCAAACACACCCCATGCACACCTCCACCGGGGAAGGTGCCAGAAACGAGTTCTGTTGGTAGTTTTTACACTACCCCGGTAGGCAGCTGAAAGGCACCACAAAACTTGTTGTACCTGCTTTCTGGGCTGAGATGGGGATCAGCTGAAGTTTGGACTCGGCTGCTGACAAAATGTTCCAAACACACCCCATGCACAACTCCACCGGGGAAGGTGCCAGAAACGAGTTCTGTTGGTAGTTTTTACACTACCCCGGTAGGCAGCTGAAAGGCACCACAAAACTTGTTCTACCTGCTTTCTGGGCTGAGATGGGGAATCGCTGAATTTTGGACTCGGCTGGTGAAAAAATGTTCCAAACACACCCCATGCACAACTCCACCGGGGAAGGTGCCAGAAAGGAGTTCTGTTGGTAGTTTTTACAGTACCCCGGTAGGCAGCTGAAAGGCACCACAAAACTTGTTCTACCTGCTTTCTGGGCTGAGATGGGGATCAGCTGAAGTTTGGACTCGGCTGCTGACAAAATGTTCCAAACACACCCCATGAACAACTCCACCGGGAAAGGTGCCAGAAACGAGTTCTGTTGGTAGTTTTTACACTACCCCGGAAGGCAGCTGAAAGGCACCACAAAACTTGTTCTACCTGCTTTCTGGGCTGAGATGGGGAATCGCTGAATTTTGGACTCGGCTGGTGACAAAATGTTCCAAACACACCCCATGCACAACTCCACCGGGGAAGGTGCCAGAAACGAGTTCTGTTGGTAGTTTTTACAGTACCCCGGTAGGCAGCTGAAAGGCACCACAAAACTTGTTCTACCTGCTTTCTGGGCTGAGATGGGGAACGGCTGAATTTTGGACTCGGCTGGTAACAAAATGTTCCAAACACACCCCATGCACAACTCCACCGGGAAAGGTGCCAGAAACGAGTTCTGTTGGTAGTTTTTACACTACCCCGGTAGGCAGCTGAAAGGCACCACAAAAGTTTTGCTACCTGCTTTCTGGGCTGAGATGGGGAACAGCTGAGTTTTGGACTCGGCTGCTGACAAAATGTTCCAAACACACCCCATGCACAACTCCACCGGGGAAGGTGCCAGAAACGAGTTCTGTTGGTAGTTTTTACAGTACCCCGGTAGGCAAGAGAAAGGCACCACAAAACTTGTTCTACCTGCTTTCTGGGCTGAGAGGAGAATCGCTGAATTTTGGACTCGGCTGGTGAAAAAATGTTCCAAACACACCCCATGCACAACTCCACCAGGAAAGGTGCCAGAAACGAGTTCTGTTGGTAGTTTTTACACTACCCCGGTAGGCAGCTGAAAGGCACTACAAAACTTGTTCTACCTGCTTTCTGGGCTGAGATGGAGAATAGCTGAATTTTGGACTCGGCTGGTGACAAAATGTTCCAAACACACCCCATGCACAGCTCCACCGGCAAAGGTGCCAGAAACGAGTTCTGTTGGTAGTTTTTACACTACCCCGGTAGGCAGCTGAAAGGCACCACAAAACTTGTTCTACCTGCTTTCTGGGCTGAGAAGGAGAATCGCTGAATTTTGGACTCGGCTGGTGACAAAATGTTCCAAACACACCCCATGCACAACTCCTCCGGGGAAGGTGCCAGAAACGAGTTCTGTTGGTAGTTTTTACACTACCCCGGTAGGCAGCTGAAAGGCACCACAAAACTTGTTCTACCTGCTTTCTGGGCTGAGATGGGGAAGCGCTGAATTTTGGACTCGGCTGCTGACAAAATGTTCCAAACACACCCCATGCACAACTCCACCGGGGAAGGTGCCAGAAATGAGTTCTGTTGGTAGTTTTTACACTACCCCGGTAGGCAGCTGAAAGGCACCACAAAACTTGTTCTACCTGCTTTCTGGGCTGAGATGGGGAACAGCTGAATTTTGGACTCGGCTGGTAACAAAATGTTCCAAACACACCCCATGCACACCTCCACCGGGGAAGGTGCCAGAAACGAGTTCTGTTGGTAGTTTTTACACTACCCCGGTAGGCAGCTGAAAGGCACCACAAAAGTTTTTCTACCTGCTTTCTGGGCTGAGATGGGGAACAGCTGAGTTTTGGACTCGGCTGCTGACAAAATGTTCCAAACACACCCCATGCACAACTCCACCGAGGAAGGGGCCAGAAACAAGTTCTGTTGGTAGTTTTTACACTACCCCGGTAGGCAGCTGAAAGGCACCACAAAAGTTTTGCTACCTGCTTTCTGGGCTGAGATGGGGAATCGCTGAATTTTGGACTCGGCTGGTGACAAAATGTTCCAAACACACCCCATGCACAACTCCACCGGGGAAGGTGCCAGAAACGAGTTCTGTTGGTAGTTTTTACAGTACCCCGGTAGGCAAGAGAAAGGCACCACAAAACTTGTTCTACCTGCTTTCTGGGCTGAGATGGAGAATCGCTGAATTTTGGACTCGGCTGCTGACAAAATGTTCCAAACACACCCCATGCACAACTCCTCCGGGGAAGGTGCCAGAAACGAGTTCTGTTGGTAGTTTTTACAGTACCCCGGTAGGCAAGAGAAAGGCACCACAAAACTTGTTCTACCTGCTTTCTGGGCTGAGATGGAGAATCGCTGAATTTTGGACTCGGCTGGTGACAAAATGTTCCAAACACACCCCATGCACAACTCCACCGGGGAAGGTGCCAGAAACGAGTTCTTTTGGTAGTTTTTACAGTACCCCGGTAGGCAGCTGAAAGGCACCACAAAAGTTTTTCTACCTGCTTTCTGGGCTGAGATGGGGAACAGCTGAATTTTGGACTGGGCTGGTGAAAAAATGTTCCAAACACACCCCATGCACAACTCCACCGGGGAAGGTGCCAGAAACGAGTTCTGTTGGTAGTTTTTACAGTACCCCGGTAGGCAGCTGAAAGGCACCACAAAACTTGTTGTACCTGCTTTCTGGGCTGAGAGGAGGAACGGCTGAATTTTGGACTCGGCTGGTGACAAAATGTTCCAAACACACCCCATGCACAACTCCTCCGGGTAAGGTGCCAGAAACGAGTTCTGTTGGTAGTTTTTACAGTACCCCGGTAGGCAAGAGAAAGGCACTACAAAACTTGTTCTACCTGCTTTCTGGGCTGAGATGGAGAATCGCTGAATTTTGGACTCAGCTGGTGACAAAATGTACCAAACACACCCCATGCAAAACTCCACCGGGAAAGGTGCCAGAAACGAGTTCTGTTGGTAGTTTTTACAGTACCCCGGTAGGCAGCTGAAAGGCACCACAAAACTTGTTCTACCTGCTTTCTGGGCTGAGATGGAGAATCGCTGAATTTTGGACTCGGCTGCTGACAAAATGTTCCAAACACACCCCATGCACAACTCCACCGGGGAAGGTGCCAGAAACGAGTTCTGTTGGTAGTTTTTACAGTACCCCGGTAGGCAAGAGAAAGGCACCACAAAACTTGTTCTACCTGCTTTCTGGGCTGAGATGGAGAATCGCTGAATTTTGGACTCGGCTGCTGACAAAATGTTCCAAACACACCCCATGCACAACTCCACCGGGGAAGGTGCCAGAAACGAGTTCTTTTGGTAGTTTTTACAGTACCCCGGTAGGCAGCTGAAAGGCACCACAAAAGTTTTTCTACCTGCTTTCTGGGCTGAGATGGGGAACAGCTGAATTTTGGACTGGGCTGGTGAAAAAATGTTCCAAACACACCCCATGCACAACTCCACCGGGGAAGGTGCCAGAAACGAGTTCTGTTGGTAGTTTTTACAGTACCCCGGTAGGCAGCTGAAAGGCACCACAAAACTTGTTGTACCTGCTTTCTGGGCTGAGAGGAGGAACGGCTGAATTTTGGACTCGGCTGCTGACAAAATGTTCCAAACACACCCCATGCACAACTCCTCCGGGGAAGGTGCCAGAAACGAGTTCTGTTGGTAGTTTTTACAGTACCCCGGTAGGCAGCTGAAAGGCACCACAAAACTTGTTCTACCTGCTTTCTGGGCTGAGATGGAGAATCGCTGAATTTTGGACTCGGCTGGTGACAAAATGTTCCAAACACACCCCATGCACAACTCCACCGGGGAAGGTGCCAGAAACGAGTTCTGTTGGTAGTTTTTACAGTACCCCGGTAGGCAAGAGAAAGGCACCACAAAACTTGTTCTACCTGCTTTCTGGGCTGAGAGGAGAATCGCTGAATTTTGGACTCGGCTGGTGAAAAAATGTTCCAAACACACCCCATGCACAACTCCACCGGCAAAGGTGCCAGAAAGGAGTTCTGTTGGTAGTTTTTACACTACCCCGGTAGGCAGCTGAAAGGCACCACAAAAGTTTTGCTACCTGCTTTCTGGGCTGAGATGGGGAATCGCTGAATTTTGGACTCGGCTGCTGACAAAATGTTCCAAACACACCCCATGCACAACTCCACCGGGGAAGGTGCCAGAAACGAGTTCTGTTGGTAGTTTTTACAGTACCCCGGTAGGCAAGAGAAAGGCACCACAAAACTTGTTCTACCTGCTTTCTGGGCTGAGATGGAGAATCGCTGAATTTTGGACTCGGCTGGTGAAAAAATGTTCCAAACACACCCCATGCACAACTCCACCGGCAAAGGTGCCAGAAACGAGTTCTGTTGGTAGTTTTTACACTACCCCGGTAGGCAAGAGAAAGGCACCACAAAACTTGTTCTACCTGCTTTCTGGGCTGAGATGGAGAATCGCTGAATTTTGGACTCGGCTGGTGACAAAATGTTCCAAACACACCCCATGCACAACTCCACCGGGGAAGGTGCCAGAAACGAGTTCTTTTGGTAGTTTTTACAGTACCCCGGTAGGCAGCTGAAAGGCACCACAAAAGTTTTTCTACCTGCTTTCTGGGCTGAGATGGGGAACAGCTGAATTTTGGACTGGGCTGGTGAAAAAATGTTCCAAACACACCCCATGCACAACTCCACCGGGGAAGGTGCCAGAAACGAGTTCTGTTGGTAGTTTTTACAGTACCCCGGTAGGCAGCTGAAAGGCACCACAAAACTTGTTGTACCTGCTTTCTGGGCTGAGAGGAGGAACGGCTGAATTTTGGACTCGGCTGGTGACAAAATGTTCCAAACACACCCCATGCACAACTCCTCCGGGTAAGGTGCCAGAAACGAGTTCTGTTGGTAGTTTTTACAGTACCCCGGTAGGCAAGAGAAAGGCACTACAAAACTTGTTCTACCTGCTTTCTGGGCTGAGATGGAGAATCGCTGAATTTTGGACTCAGCTGGTGACAAAATGTACCAAACACACCCCATGCACAACTCCACCGGGAAAGGTGCCAGAAACGAGTTCTGTTGGTAGTTTTTACAGTACCCCGGTAGGCAGCTGAAAGGCACCACAAAACTTGTTCTACCTGCTTTCTGGGCTGAGATGGAGAATCGCTGAATTTTGGACTCGGCTGCTGACAAAATGTTCCAAACACACCCCATGCACAACTCCACCGGGGAAGGTGCCAGAAACGAGTTCTGTTGGTAGTTTTTACAGTACCCCGGTAGGCAAGAGAAAGGCACCACAAAACTTGTTCTACCTGCTTTCTGGGCTGAGATGGGGAACAGCTGAGTTTTGGACTCGGCTGCTGACAAAATGTTCCAAACACACCCCATGCACAACTCCACCGGGGAAGGTGCCAGAAACGAGTTCTTTTGGTAGTTTTTACAGTACCCCGGTAGGCAGCTGAAAGGCACCACAAAAGTTTTTCTACCTGCTTTCTGGGCTGAGATGGGGAACAGCTGAATTTTGGACTCGGCTGGTGAAAAAATGTTCCAAACACACCCCATGCACAACTCCACCGGGGAAGGTGCCAGAAACGAGTTCTGTTGGTAGTTTTTACAGTACCCCGGTAGGCAGCTGAAAGGCACCACAAAACTTGTTGTACCTGCTTTCTGGGCTGAGAGGAGGAACGGCTGAATTTTGGACTCGGCTGCTGACAAAATGTTCCAAACACACCCCATGCACAACTCCTCCGGGGAAGGTGCCAGAAACGAGTTCTGTTGGTAGTTTTTACAGTACCCCGGTAGGCAGCTGAAAGGCACCACAAAACTTGTTCTACCTGCTTTCTGGGCTGAGATGGAGAATCGCTGAATTTTGGACTCGGCTGGTGACAAAATGTTCCAAACACACCCCATGCACAACTCCACCGGGGAAGGTGCCAGAAACGAGTTCTGTTGGTAGTTTTTACAGTACCCCGGTAGGCAAGAGAAAGGCACCACAAAACTTGTTCTACCTGCTTTCTGGGCTGAGAGGAGAATCGCTGAATTTTGGACTCGGCTGGTGAAAAAATGTTCCAAACACACCCCATGCACAACTCCACCGGCAAAGGTGCCAGAAAGGAGTTCTGTTGGTAGTTTTTACACTACCCCGGTAGGCAGCTGAAAGGCACCCCAAAAGTTGTTCTACCTGCTTTCTGGGCTGAGATGGGGAACAGCTGAATTTTGGACTCGGCTGGTGACAAAATGTTCCAAACACACCCCATGCACACCTCCACCGGGGAAGGTGCCAGAAACGAGTTCTGTTGGTAGTTTTTACACTACCCCGGTAGGCAGCTGAAAGGCACCACAAAACTTGTTCTACCTGCTTTCTGGGCTGAGATGGAGAATCGCTGAATTTTGGACTCGGCTGCTGACAAAATGTTCCAAACACACCCCATGCACAACTCCTCCGGGGAAGGTGCCAGAAACGAGTTCTGTTGGTAGTTTTTACAGTACCCCGGTAGGCAGCTGAAAGGCACCACAAAACTTGTTCTACCTGCTTTCTGGGCTGAGATGGAGAATCGCTGAATTTTGGACTCGGCTGGTGACAAAATGTACCAAACACACCCCATGCACAACTCCACCGGGAAAGGTGCCAGAAACGAGTTCTGTTGGTAGTTTTTACACTACCCCGGTAGGCAGCTGAAAGGCACCACAAAACTTGTTGTACCTGCTTTCTGGGCTGAGATGGGGAACGGCTGAATTTTGGACTCGGCTGGTGACAAAATGTTCCAAACACACCCCATGCACACCTCCACCGGGGAAGGTGCCAGAAATGAGTTCTGTTGGTAGTTTTTACACTACCCCGGTAGGCAGCTGAAAGGCACCACAAAAGTTTTTCTACCTGCTTTCTGGGCTGAGATGGGGAACAGCTGAATTTTGGACTCGGCTGGTGAAAAAATGTTCCAAACACACCCCATGCACAGCTCCACCGGCAAAGGTGCCAGAAACGAGTTCTGTTGGTAGTTTTTACACTACCCCGGTAGGCAGCTGAAAGGCACCACAAAAGTTTTTCTACCTGCTTTCTGGGCTGAGATGGGGAACAGCTGAGTTTTGGACTCGGCTGCTGACAAAATGTTCCAAACACACCCCATGCACAACTCCACCGAGGAAGGGGCCAGAAACGAGTTCTGTTGGTAGTTTTTACACTACCCCGGTAGGCAGCTGAAAGGCACCACAAAAGTTTTGCTACCTGCTTTCTGGGCTGAGATGGGGAATCGCTGAATTTTGGACTCGGCTGGTGACAAAATGTTCCAAACACACCCCATGCACAACTCCACCGGGGAAGGTGCCAGAAACGAGTTCTGTTGGTAGTTTTTACAGTACCCCGGTAGGCAAGAGAAAGGCACCACAAAACTTGTTCTACCTGCTTTCTGGGCTGAGATGGAGAATCGCTGAATTTTGGACTCGGCTGCTGACAAAATGTTCCAAACACACCCCATGCACAACTCCTCCGGGGAAGGTGCCAGAAACGAGTTCTGTTGGTAGTTTTTACACTACCCCGGTAGGCAAGAGAAAGGCACCACAAAACTTGTTCTACCTGCTTTCTGGGCTGAGATGGAGAATCGCTGAATTTTGGACTCGGCTGCTGACAAAATGTTCCAAACACACCCCATGCACAACTCCACCGGGGAAGGTGCCAGAAACGAGTTCTTTTGGTAGTTTTTACAGTACCCCGGTAGGCAGCTGAAAGGCACCACAAAAGTTTTTCTACCTGCTTTCTGGGCTGAGATGGGGAACAGCTGAATTTTGGACTGGGCTGCTGACAAAATGTTCCAAACACACCCCATGCACAACTCCACCGGGGAAGGTGCCAGAAACGAGTTCTTTTGGTAGTTTTTACAGTACCCCGGTAGGCAGCTGAAAGGCACCACAAAACTTGTTGTACCTGCTTTCTGGGCTGAGATGAGGAACGGCTGAATTTTGGACTCGGCTGGTGACAAAATGTTCCAAACACACCCCATGCACAACTCCTCCGGGAAAGGTGCCAGAAACGAGTTCTGTTGGTAGTTTTTACAGTACCCCGGTAGGCAAGAGAAAGGCACCACAAAACTTGTTCTACCTGCTTTCTGGGCTGAGATGGAGAATCGCTGAATTTTGGACTCAGCTGGTGACAAAATGTACCAAACACACCCCATGCACAACTCCACCGGGAAAGGTGCCAGAAACGAGTTCTGTTGGTAGTTTTTACAGTACCCCGGTAGGCAGCTGAAAGGCACCACAAAACTTGTTCTACCTGCTTTCTGGGCTGAGATGGAGAATCGCTGAATTTTGGACTCGGCTGCTGACAAAATGTTCCAAACACACCCCATGCACAACTCCACCGGGGAAGGTGCCAGAAACGAGTTCTGTTGGTAGTTTTTACAGTACCCCGGTAGGCAAGAGAAAGGCACCACAAAACTTGTTCTACCTGCTTTCTGGGCTGAGATGGAGAATCGCTGAATTTTGGACTCGGCTGCTGACAAAATGTTCCAAACACACCCCATGCACAACTCCACCGGGGAAGGTGCCAGAAACGAGTTCTGTTGGTAGTTTTTACAGTACCCCGGTAGGCAGCTGAAAGGCACCACAAAACTTGTTGTACCTGCTTTCTGGGCTGAGAGGAGGAACGGCTGAATTTTGGACTCGGCTGCTGACAAAATGTTCCAAACACACCCCATGCACAACTCCTCCGGGGAAGGTGCCAGAAACGAGTTCTGTTGGTAGTTTTTACAGTACCCCGGTAGGCAGCTGAAAGGCACCACAAAACTTGTTCTACCTGCTTTCTGGGCTGAGATGGAGAATCGCTGAATTTTGGACTCGGCTGGTGACAAAATGTTCCAAACACACCCCATGCACAACTCCACCGGGGAAGGTGCCAGAAACGAGTTCTGTTGGTAGTTTTTACAGTACCCCGGTAGGTAAGAGAAAGGCACCACAAAACTTGTTCTACCTGCTTTCTGGGCTGAGATGGGGAATCGCTGAATTTTGGACTCGGCTGCTGACAAAATGTTCCAAACACACCCCATGCACAACTCCACCGGCAAAGGTGCCAGAAACGAGTTCTGTTGGTAGTTTTTACACTACCCCGGTAGGCAGCTGAAAGGCATTACAAAACTTGTTCTACCTGCTTTCTGGGCTGAGATGGGGAACAGCTGAATTTTGGACTCGGCTGGTGACAAAATGTTCCAAACACACCCCATGCACACCTCCACCGGGGAAGGTGCCAGAAACGAGTTCTGTTGGTAGTTTTTACACTACCCCGGTAGGCAGCTGAAAGGCACCACAAAACTTGTTCTACCTGCTTTCTGGGCTGAGATGGAGAATCGCTGAATTTTGGACTCGGCTGCTGACAAAATGTTCCAAACACACCCCATGCACAACTCCTCCGGGGAAGGTGCCAGAAACGAGTTCTGTTGGTAGTTTTTACAGTACCCCGGTAGGCAGCTGAAAGGCACCACAAAACTTGTTCTACCTGCTTTCTGGGCTGAGATGGAGAATCGCTGAATTTTGGACTCGGCTGGTGACAAAATGTTCCAAACACACCCCATGCACAACTCCACCGGGAAAGGTGCCAGAAACGAGTTCTGTTGGTAGTTTTTACAGTACCCCGGTAGGCAGCTGAAAGGCACCACAAAACTTGTTGTACCTGCTTTCTGGGCTGAGATGGGGAACGGCTGAATTTTGGACTCGGCTGGTGACAAAATGTTCCAAACACACCCCATGCACACCTCCACCGGGGAAGGTGCCAGAAACGAGTTCTGTTGGTAGTTTTTACACTACCCCAGTAGGCAGCTGAAAGGCACCACAAAACTTGTTGTACCTGCTTTCTGGGCTGAGATGGGGATCAGCTGAAGTTTGGACTCGGCTGCTGACAAAATGTTCCAAACACACCCCATGCACAACTCCACCGGGGAAGGTGCGAGAAAGGAGTTCTGTTGGTAGTTTTTACACTACCCCGGTAGGCAGCTGAAAGGCACCACAAAACTTGTTCTACCTGCTTTCTGGGCTGAGATGGGGAATCGCTGAATTTTGGACTCGGCTGGTGAAAAAATGTTCCAAACACACCCCATGCACAACTCCACCGGGGAAGGTGCCAGAAACGAGTTCTGTTGGTAGTTTTTACAGTACCCCGGTAGGCAGCTGAAAGGCACCACAAAACTTGTTCTACCTGCTTTCTGGGCTGAGATGGGGAACGGCTGAATTTTGGACTCGGCTGGTAACAAAATGTTCCAAACACACCCCATGCACAACTCCACCGGCAAAGGTGCCAGAAACGAGTTCTGTTGGTAGTTTTTACACTACCCCGGTAGGCAGCTGAAAGGCACCACAAAAGTTTTGCTACCTGCTTTCTGGGCTGAGATGGGGAACCGCTGAATTTTGGACTCGGCTGCTGACAAAATGTTCCAAACACACCCCATGCACAACTCCACCGGGGAAGGTGCCAGAAACGAGTTCTGTTGGTAGTTTTTACACTACCCCGGTAGGCAGCTGAAAGGCATTACAAAACTTGTTGTACCTGCTTTCTGGGCTGAGATGGAGAATCGCTGAGTTTTGGACTCGGCTGCTGACAAAATGTTCCAAACACACCCCATGCACAACTCCTCCGGGGAAGGTGCCAGAAACGAGTTCTGTTGGTAGTTTTTACACTACCCCGGTAGGCAGCTGAAAGGCACCACAAAACTTGTTCTACCTGCTTTCTGGGCTGAGATGGGGATCAGCTGAAGTTTGGACTCGGCTGGTGACAAAATGTTCCAAACACACCCCATGAACAACTCCACCGGCAAAGGTGCCAGAAACGAGTTCTGTTGGTAGTTTTTACACTACCCCGGTAGGCAGCTGAAAGGCATTACAAAACTTGTTCTACCTGCTTTCTGGGCTGAGATGGGGAACAGCTGAATTTTGGACTCGGCTGGTGACAAAATGTTCCAAACACACCCCATGCACAACTCCACCGGGGAAGGTGCCAGAAACGAGTTCTGTTGGTAGTTTTTACACTACCCCGGTAGGCAGCTGAAAGGCACCACAAAACTTGTTCTACCTGCTTTCTGGGCTGAGATGGAGAATCGCTGAATTTTGGACTCGGCTGCTGACAAAATGTTCCAAACACACCCCATGCACAACTCCTCCGGGGAAGGTGCCAGAAACGAGTTCTGTTGGTAGTTTTTACAGTACCCCGGTAGGCAGCTGAAAGGCACCACAAAACTTGTTCTACCTGCTTTCTGGGCTGAGATGGAGAATCGCTGAATTTTGGACTCGGCTGGTGACAAAATGTTCCAAACACACCCCATGCACAACTCCACCGGGAAAGGTGCCAGAAACGAGTTCTGTTGGTAGTTTTTACAGTACCCCCGGTAGGCAGCTGAAAGGCACCACAAAACTTGTTGTACCTGCTTTCTGGGCTGAGATGGGGAACGGCTGAATTTTGGACTCGGCTGGTGACAAAATGTTCCAAACACACCCCATGCACACCTCCACCGGGGAAGGTGCCAGAAACGAGTTCTGTTGGTAGTTTTTACACTACCCCAGTAGGCAGCTGAAAGGCACCACAAAACTTGTTGTACCTGCTTTCTGGGCTGAGATGGGGATCAGCTGAAGTTTGGACTCGGCTGCTGACAAAATGTTCCAAACACACCCCATGCACAACTCCACCGGGGAAGGTGCGAGAAAGGAGTTCTGTTGGTAGTTTTTACACTACCCCGGTAGGCAGCTGAAAGGCACCACAAAACTTGTTCTACCTGCTTTCTGGGCTGAGATGGGGAATCGCTGAATTTTGGACTCGGCTGGTGAAAAAATGTTCCAAACACACCCCATGCACAACTCCACCGGGGAAGGTGCCAGAAAGGAGTTCTGTTGGTAGTTTTTACAGTACCCCGGTAGGCAGCTGAAAGGCACCACAAAACTTGTTCTACCTGCTTTCTGGGCTGAGATGGGGAACGGCTGAATTTTGGACTCGGCTGGTAACAAAATGTTCCAAACACACCCCATGCACAACTCCACCGGCAAAGGTGCCAGAAACGAGTTCTGTTGGTAGTTTTTACACTACCCCGGTAGGCAGCTGAAAGGCACCACAAAAGTTTTGCTACCTGCTTTCTGGGCTGAGATGGGGAACCGCTGAATTTTGGACTCGGCTGCTGACAAAATGTTCCAAACACACCCCATGCACAACTCCACCGGGGAAGGTGCCAGAAACGAGTTCTGTTGGTAGTTTTTACACTACCCCGGTAGGCAGCTGAAAGGCATTACAAAACTTGTTGTACCTGCTTTCTGGGCTGAGATGGAGAATCGCTGAGTTTTGGACTCGGCTGCTGACAAAATGTTCCAAACACACCCCATGCACAACTCCTCCGGGGAAGGTGCCAGAAACGAGTTCTGTTGGTAGTTTTTACACTACCCCGGTAGGCAGCTGAAAGGCACCACAAAACTTGTTCTACCTGCTTTCTGGGCTGAGATGGGGATCAGCTGAAGTTTGGACTCGGCTGGTGACAAAATGTTCCAAACACACCCCATGAACAACTCCACCGGGAAAGGTGCCAGAAACGAGTTCTGTTGGTAGTTTTTACACTACCCCGGTAGGCAGCTGAAAGGCACCACAAAACTTGTTCTACCTGCTTTCTGGGCTGAGATGGGGAATCGCTGAATTTTGGACTCGGCTGGTGACAAAATGTTCCAAACACACCCCATGCACAACTCCACCGGGGAAGGTGCCAGAAACGAGTTCTGTTGGTAGTTTTTACAGTACCCCGGTAGGCAGCTGAAAGGCACCACAAAACTTGTTCTACCTGCTTTCTGGGCTGAGATGGGGAACGGCTGAATTTTGGACTCGGCTGGTAACAAAATGTTCCAAACACACCCCATGCACAACTCCACCGGGAAAGGTGCCAGAAACGAGTTCTGTTGGTAGTTTTTACACTACCCCGGTAGGCAGCTGAAAGGCACCACAAAAGTTTTGCTACCTGCTTTCTGGGCTGAGATGGGGAACAGCTGAGTTTTGGACTCGGCTGCTGACAAAATGTTCCAAACACACCCCATGCACAACTCCACCGGGGAAGGTGCCAGAAACGAGTTCTGTTGGTAGTTTTTACAGTACCCCGGTAGGCAAGAGAAAGGCACCACAAAACTTGTTCTACCTGCTTTCTGGGCTGAGAGGAGAATCGCTGAATTTTGGACTCGGCTGGTGACAAAATGTTCCAAACACACCCCATGCACAACTCCACCGGGAAAGGTGCCAGAAACGAGTTCTGTTGGTAGTTTTTACACTACCCCGGTAGGCAGCTGAAAGGCATTACAAAACTTGTTGTACCTGCTTTCTGGGCTGAGATGGAGAATCGCTGAATTTTGGACTCGGCTGGTGACAAAATGTTCCAAACACACCCCATGCACACCTCCACCGGGGAAGGTGCCAGAAACGAGTTCTGTTGGTAGTTTTTACACTACCCCGGTAGGCAGATGAAAGGCACCACAAAACTTGTTCTACCTGCTTTCTGGGCTGAGAAGGAGAATCGCTGAATTTTGGACTCGGCTGGTGACAAAATGTTCCAAACACACCCCATGCACAACTCCTCCGGGGAAGGTGCCAGAAACGAGTTCTGTTGGTAGTTTTTACACTACCCCGGTAGGCAGCTGAAAGGCACCACAAAACTTGTTCTACCTGCTTTCTGGGCTGAGATGGAGAATCGCTGAATTTTGGACTCGGCTGGTGACAAAATGTTCCAAACACACCCCATGCACACCTCCACCGGGAAAGGTGCCAGAAACGAGTTCTGTTGGTAGTTTTTACACTACCCCGGTAGGCAGCTGAAAGGCACCACAAAACTTGTTCTACCTGCTTTCTGGGCTGAGATGGGGAACGGCTGAATTTTGGACTCGGCTGGTGACAAAATGTTCCAAACACACCCCATGCACACCTCCACCGGGGAAGGTGCCAGAAACGAGTTCTGTTGGTAGTTTTTACACTACCCCGGTAGGCAGCTGAAAGGCACCACAAAACTTGTTGTACCTGCTTTCTGGGCTGAGATGGGGATCAGCTGAAGTTTGGACTCGGCTGGTGAAAAAATGTTCCAAACACACCCCATGCACAACTCCACCGGGGAAGGTGCGAGAAAGGAGTTCTGTTGGTAGTTTTTACACTACCCCGGTAGGCAGCTGAAAGGCACCACAAAAGTTTTGCTACCTGCTTTCTGGGCTGAAACGGGGAATCGCTGAATTTTGGACTCGGCTGGTGACAAAATGTTCCAAACACACCCCATGCACAACTCCACCGGGGAAGGTGCCAGAAACGAGTTCTGTTGGTAGTTTTTACAGTACCCCGGTAGGCAAGAGAAAGGCACCACAAAACTTGTTCTACCTGCTTTCTGGGCTGAGATGGGGAACGGCTGAATTTTGGACTCGGCTGGTAACAAAATGTTCCAAACACACCCCATGCACAACTCCACCGGCAAAGGTGCCAGAAACGAGTTCTGTTGGTAGTTTTTACACTACCCCGGTAGGCAGCTGAAAGGCACCACAAAAGTTTTGCTACCTGCTTTCTGGGCTGAGATGGGGAACAGCTGAGTTTTGGACTCGGCTGCTGACAAAATGTTCCAAACACACCCCATGCACAACTCCACCGGGGAAGGTGCCAGAAACGAGTTCTGTTGGTAGTTTTTACAGTACCCCGGTAGGCAAGAGAAAGGCACCACAAAACTTGTTCTACCTGCTTTCTGGGCTGAGAGGAGAATCGCTGAATTTTGGATTCGGCTGGTGAAAAAATGTTCCAAACACACCCCATGCACAACTCCACCGGGAAAGGTGCCAGAAACGAGTTCTGTTGGTAGTTTTTACACTACCCCGGTAGGCAGCTGAAAGGCATTACAAAACTTGTTCTACCTGCTTTCTGGGCTGAGATGGGGAACAGCTGAATTTTGGACTCGGCTGGTGACAAAATGTTCCAAACACACCCCATGCACAACTCCACCGGGGAAGGTGCCAGAAACGAGTTCTGTTGGTAGTTTTTACACTACCCCGGTAGGCAGCTGAAAGGCACCACAAAACTTGTTGTACCTGCTTTCTGGGCTGAGATGGAGAATCGCTGAATTTTGGACTCGGCTGGTGACAAAATGTTCCAAACACACCCCATGCACAACTCCTCCGGGGAAGGTGCCAGAAATGAGTTCTGTTGGTAGTTTTTACAGTACCCCGGTAGGCAGCTGAAAGGCACCACAAAACTTGTTCTACCTGCTTTCTGGGCTGAGATGGAGAATCGCTGAATTTTGGACTCGGCTGGTGACAAAATGTTCCAAACACACCCCATGCACAACTCCACCGGGAAAGGTGCCAGAAACGAGTTCTGTTGGTAGTTTTTACACTACCCCGGTAGGCAGCTGAAAGGCACCACAAAACTTGTTGTACCTGCTTTCTGGGCAGAGATGGGGAACGGCTGAATTTTGGACTCGGCTGGTGACAAAATGTTCCAAACACACCCCATGCACACCTCCACCGGGGAAGGTGCCAGAAACGAGTTCTGTTGGTAGTTTTTACACTACCCCGGTAGGCAGCTGAAAGGCACCACAAAACTTGTTGTACCTGCTTTCTGGGCTGAGATGGGGATCAGCTGAAGTTTGGACTCGGCTGCTGAAAAAATGTTCCAAACACACCCCATGCACAACTCCACCGGGGAAGGTGCCAGAAACGAGTTCTGTTGGTAGTTTTTACACTACCCCGGTAGGCAGCTGAAAGGCACCACAAAACTTGTTGTACCTGCTTTCTGGGCTGAGATGGGGAAGCGCTGAATTTTGGACTCGGCTGGTGACAAAATGTTCCAAACACACCCCATGCACAGCTCCACCGGCAAAGGTGCCAGAAACGAGTTCTGTTGGTAGTTTTTACACTACCCCGGTAGGCAGCTGAAAGGCACCACAAAACTTGTTGTACCTGCTTTCTGGGCTGAGATGAGGAACGGCTGAATTTTGGACTCGGCTGCTGACAAAATGTTCCAAACACACCCCATGCACAACTCCACCGGGGAAGGTGCCAGAAACGAGTTCTGTTGGTAGTTTTTACAGTACCCCGGTAGGCAGCTGAAAGGCACCACAAAACTTGTTGTACCTGCTTTCTGGGCTGAGATGGGGAACGGCTGAATTTTGGACTCGGCTGGTGACAAAATGTTCCAAACACACCCCATGCACAACTCCACCGGGGAAGGTGCCAGAAAGGAGTTCTGTTGGTAGTTTTTACACTACCCCGGTAGGCAGCTGAAAGGCACCACAAAACTTGTTCTACCTGCTTTCTGGGCTGAGATGGGGAACAGCTGAATTTTGGACTCGGCTGCTGACAAAATGTTCCAAACACACCCCATGCACACCTCCACCGGGGAAGGTGCCAGAAACGAGTTCTGTTGGTAGTTTTTACAGTACCCCGGTAGGCAGCTGAAAGGCACCACAAAACTTGTTGTACCTGCTTTCTGGGCTGAGATGGAGAATCGCTGAATTTTGGACTCGGCTGGTGACAAAATGTTCCAAACACACCCCATGCACAGCTCCACCGGCAAAGGTGCCAGAAACGAGTTCTGTTGGTAGTTTTTACACTACCCCGGTAGGCAGCTGAAAGGCACCACAAAACTTGTTGTACCTGCTTTCTGGGCTGAGATGAGGAACGGCTGAATTTTGGACTCGGCTGCTGACAAAATGTTCCAAACACACCCCATGCACAGCTCCACCGGCAAAGGTGCCAGAAACGAGTTCTGTTGGTAGTTTTTACAGTACCCCGGTAGGCAGCTGAAAGGCACCACAAAACTTGTTGTACCTGCTTTCTGGGCTGAGATGGGGAACGGCTGAATTTTGGACTCGGCTGCTGACAAAATGTTCCAAACACACCCCATGCACAACTCCACCGAGGAAGGTGCCAGAAAGGAGTTCTGTTGGTAGTTTTTACACTACCCCGGTAGGCAGCTGAAAGGCACCACAAAACTTGTTCTACCTGCTTTCTGGGCTGAGATGGGGAACAGCTGAATTTTGGACTCGGCTGGTGACAAAATGTTCCAAACACACCCCATGCACAGCTCCACCGGCAAAGGTGCCAGAAACGAGTTCTGTTGGTAGTTTTTACAGTACCCCGGTAGGCAGCTGAAAGGCACCACAAAACTTGTTGTACCTGCTTTCTGGGCTGAGATGGAGAATCGCTGAATTTTGGACTCGGCTGCTGACAAAATGTTCCAAACACACCCCATGCACAGCTCCACCGGCAAAGGTGCCAGAAACGAGTTCTGTTGGTAGTTTTTACACTACCCCGGTAGGCAGCTGAAAGGCACCACAAAAGTTTTGCTACCTGCTTTCTGGGCTGAGATGGGGAATCGCTGAATTTTGGACTCGGCTTGTGTAAAAATGTTCCAAACACACCCCATGCACACCTCTACCGGGGAAGGTGCCAGAAACGAGTTCTGTTGGTAGTTTTTACAGTACCCCGGTAGGCAAGAGAAAGGCACCAAAAAACTTGTTCTACCTGCTTTCTGGGCTGAGATGGAGAATCGCTGAATTTTGGACTCGGCTGGTGACAAAATGTTCCAAACACACCCCATGCACAACTCCACCGGGGAAGGTGCCAGAAAGGAGTTCTGTTGGTAGTTTTTACAGTACCCCGGTAGGCAGCTGAAAGGCACCACAAAACTTGTTGTACCTGCTTTCTGGGCTGAGATGGGGAACAGCTGAATTTTGGACTCGGCTGGTGAAAAAATGTTCCAAACACACCCCATGCACAGCTCCACCGGCAAAGGTGCCAGAAACGAGTTCTGTTGGTAGTTTTTACAGTACCCTGGTAGGCAAGAGAAAGGCACCACAAAACTTGTTCTACCTGCTTTCTGGGCTGAGATGGAGAATCGCTGAATTTTGGACTCGGCTCCTGACAAAATGTTCCAAACACACCCCATGCACAACTCCACCGGGGAAGGTGCCAGAAACGAGTTCTGTTGGTAGTTTTTACACTACCCCGGTAGGCAGCTGAAAGGCACCACAAAACTTGTTGTACCTGCTTTCTGGGCTGAGATGGAGAATCGCTGAATTTTGGACTCGGCTGGTGACAAAATGTTCCAAACACACCCCATGCACAACTCCACCGGGGAAGGTGCCAGAAACGAGTTCTGTTGGTAGTTTTTACACTACCCCGGTAGGCAGCTGAAAGGCACCACAAAACTTGTTGTACCTGCTTTCTGGGCTGAGATGGGGAACGGCTGAATTTTGGACTCGGCTGGTAACAAAATGTTCCAAACACACCCCATGCACAACTCCACCGGGGAAGGTGCCAGAAACGAGTTCTGTTGGTAGTTTTTACACTACCCCGGTAGGCAGCTGAAAGGCACCACAAAACTTGTTGTACCTGCTTTCTGGGCTGAGATGGGGAACAGCTGAATTTTGGACTCGGCTGCTGACAAAATGTTCCAAACACACCCCATGCACAGCTCCACCGGCAAAGGTGCCAGAAACGAGTTCTGTTGGTAGTTTTTACACTACCCCGGTAGGCAGCTGAAAGGCACCACAAAACTTGTTGTACCTGCTTTCTGGGCTGAGATGAGGAACGGCTGAATTTTGGACTCGGCTGGTGACAAAATGTTCCAAACACACCCCATGCACAACTCCACCGGGGAAGGTGCCAGAAACGAGTTCTGTTGGTAGTTTTTACACTACCCCGGTAGGCAGCTGAAAGGCACCACAAAACTTGTTCTACCTGCTTTCTGGGCTGAGATGGGGAACAGCTGAATTTTGGACTCGGCTGGTGACAAAATGTTCCAAACACACCCCATGCACAACTCCACCGGGGAAGGTGCCAGAAACGAGTTCTGTTGGTAGTTTTTACAGTACCCCGGTAGGCAGCTGAAAGGCACCACAAAACTTGTTGTACCTGCTTTCTGGGCTGAGAGGAGGAACGGCTGAATTTTGGACTCGGCTGCTGACAAAATGTTCCAAACACACCCCATGCACAACTCCACCGGGGAAGGTGCCAGAAACGAGTTCTGTTGGTAGTTTTTACACTACCCCGGTAGGCAGCTGAAAGGCACCACAAAACTTGTTGTACCTGCTTTCTGGGCTGAGATGGGGAACAGCTGAATTTTGGACTCGGCTGCTGACAAAATGTTCCAAACACACCCCATGCACAGCTCCACCGGCAAAGGTGCCAGAAACGAGTTCTGTTGGTAGTTTTTACACTACCCCGGTAGGCAGCTGAAAGGCACCACAAAACTTGTTGTACCTGTTTTCTGGGCTGAGATGAGGAACGGCTGAATTTTGGACTCGGCTGGTGACAAAATGTTCCAAACACACCCCATGCACAACTCCTCCGGGGAAGGTGCCAGAAACGAGTTCTGTTGGTAGTTTTTACAGTACCCCGGTAGGCAAGAGAAAGGCACCACAAAACTTGTTCTACCTGCTTTCTGGGCTGAGATGGGGAACAGCTGAATTTTGGACTCGGCTGGTGACAAAATGTTCCAAACACACCCCATGCACAACTCCTCCGGGGAAGGTGCCAGAAACGAGTTCTGTTGGTAGTTTTTACACTACCCCGGTAGGCAGCTGAAAGGCACCACAAAACTTGTTCTACCTGCTTTCTGGGCTGAGATGGGGAACAGCTGAGTTTTGGACTCGGCTGGTGAAAAAATGTTCCAAACACACCCCATGCACACCTCCACCGGGGAAGGTGCCAGAAACGAGTTCTGTTGGTAGTTTTTACACTACCCCGGTAGGCAGCTGAAAGGCACCACAAAACTTGTTGTGCCTGCTTTCTGGGCTGAGATGGGGAACGGCTGAATTTTGGACTCGGCTGGTAACAAAATGTTCCAAACACACCCCATGCACAACTCCACCGGGGAAGGTGCCAGAAACGAGTTCTGTTGGTAGTTTTTACACTACCCCGGTAGGCAGCTGAAAGGCACCACAAAACTTGTTCTACCTGCTTTCTGGGCTGAGATGGGGAATCGCTGAATTTTGGACTTGGCTGGTGACAAAATGTTCCAAACACACCCCATGCACAACTCCTCCGGGGAAGGTGCCAGAAACGAGTTCTGTTGGTAGTTTTTACACTACCCCGGTAGGCAAGAGAAAGGCACTACAAAACTTGTTCTACCTGCTTTCTGGGCTGAGATGGAGAATAGCTGAATTTTGGACTCGGCTGCTGACAAAATGTTCCAAACACACCCCATGCACAACTCCACCGGGGAAGGTGCCAGAAACGAGTTCTGTTGGTAGTTTTTACACTACCCCGGTAGGCAGCTGAAAGGCACCAAAAAACTTGTTGTACCTGCTTTCTGGGCAGAGATGGGGAACGGCTGAATTTTGGACTCGGCTGGTGACAAAATGTTCCAAACACACCCCATGCACAACTCCACCGGGGAAGGTGCCAGAAACGAGTTCTGTTGGTAGTTTTTACACTACCCCGGTAGGCAGCTGAAAGGCACCACAAAACTTGTTCTACCTGCTTTCTGGGCTGAGATGGGGAATAGCTGAATTTTGGACTCGGCTGGTAACAAAATGTTCCAAACACACCCCATGCACAGCTCCACCGGGGAAGGTGCCAGAAACGAGTTCGGTTGGTAGTTTTTACACTACCCCAGTAGGCAGCTGAAAGGCACCACAAAACTTGTTGTACCTGCTTTCTGGGCTGAGATGGGGAACAGCTGAATTTTGGACTCGGCTGCTGACAAAATGTTCCAAACACACCCCATGCACAGCTCCACCGGCAAAGGTGCCAGAAACGAGTTCTGTTGGTAGTTTTTACACTACCCCGGTAGGCAGCTGAAAGGCACCACAAAACTTGTTGTACCTGTTTTCTGGGCTGAGATGAGGAACGGCTGAATTTTGGACTCGGCTGGTGACAAAATGTTCCAAACACACCCCATGCACAACTCCTCCGGGGAAGGTGCCAGAAACGAGTTCTGTTGGTAGTTTTTACAGTACCCCGGTAGGCAAGAGAAAGGCACCACAAAACTTGTTCTACCTGCTTTCTGGGCTGAGATGGGGAACAGCTGAATTTTGGACTCGGCTGGTGACAAAATGTTCCAAACACACCCCATGCACAACTCCTCCGGGGAAGGTGCCAGAAACGAGTTCTGTTGGTAGTTTTTACAGTACCCCGGTAGGCAGCTGAAAGGCACCACAAAACTTGTTGTACCTGCTTTCTGGGCTGAGATGGGGAACAGCTGAGTTTTGGACTCGGCTGGTGAAAAAATGTTCCAAACACACCCCATGCACACCTCCACCGGGGAAGGTGCCAGAAACGAGTTCTGTTGGTAGTTTTTACACTACCCCGGTAGGCAAGAGAAAGGCACTACAAAACTTGTTCTACCTGCTTTCTGGGCTGAGATGGAGAATAGCTGAATTTTGGACTCGGCTGCTGACAAAATGTTCCAAACACACCCCATGCACAACTCCACCGGGGAAGGTGCCAGAAACGAGTTCTGTTGGTAGTTTTTACACTACCCCGGTAGGCAGCTGAAAGGCACCAAAAAACTTGTTGTACCTGCTTTCTGGGCAGAGATGGGGAACGGCTGAATTTTGGACTCGGCTGGTGACAAAATGTTCCAAACACACCCCATGCACAACTCCACCGGGGAAGGTGCCAGAAACGAGTTCTGTTGGTAGTTTTTACACTACCCCGGTAGGCAGCTGAAAGGCACCACAAAACTTGTTCTACCTGCTTTCTGGGCTGAGATGGGGAATAGCTGAATTTTGGACTCGGCTGGTAACAAAATGTTCCAAACACACCCCATGCACAGCTCCACCGGGGAAGGTGCCAGAAACGAGTTCTGTTGGTAGTTTTTACACTACCCCAGTAGGCAGCTGAAAGGCACCACAAAACTTGTTGTACCTGCTTTCTGGGCTGAGATGGGGAACAGCTGAATTTTGGACTCGGCTGCTGACAAAATGTTCCAAACACACCCCATGCACAGCTCCACCGGCAAAGGTGCCAGAAACGAGTTCTGTTGGTAGTTTTTACACTACCCCGGTAGGCAGCTGAAAGGCACCACAAAACTTGTTGTACCTGCTTTCTGGGCTGAGATGAGGAACGGCTGAATTTTGGACTCGGCTGGTGACAAAATGTTCCAAACACACCCCATGCACAACTCCACCGGGGAAGGTGCCAGAAACGAGTTCTGTTGGTAGTTTTTACACTACCCCGGTAGGCAGCTGAAAGGCACCACAAAACTTGTTCTACCTGCTTTCTGGGCTGAGATGGGGAACAGCTGAATTTTGGACTCGGCTGGTGACAAAATGTTCCAAACACACCCCATGCACAACTCCACCGAGGAAGGTGCCAGAAACGAGTTCTGTTGGTAGTTTTTACACTACCCCGGTAGGCAGCTGAAAGGCACCACAAAACTTGTTGTACCTGCTTTCTGGGCTGAGATGGGGAACGGCTGAATTTTGGACTCGGCTGGTAACAAAATGTTCCAAACACACCCCATGCACACCTCCACCGGGGAAGGTGCCAGAAACGAGTTCTGTTGGTAGTTTTTACACTACCCCGGTAGGCAGCTGAAAGGCACCACAAAACTTGTTGTACCTGCTTTCTGGGCTGAGATGGGGATCAGCTGAAGTTTGGACTCGGCTGCTGACAAAATGTTCCAAACACACCCCATGCACAACTCCACCGGGGAAGGTGCGAGAAAGGAGTTCTGTTGGTAGTTTTTACACTACCCCGGTAGGCAGCTGAAAGGCACCACAAAACTTGTTCTACCTGCTTTCTGGGCTGAGATGGGGAACGGCTGAATTTTGGACTCGGCTGGTAACAAAATGTTCCAAACACACCCCATGCACAGCTCCACCGGGGAAGGTGCCAGAAACGAGTTCTGTTGGTAGTTTTTACACTACCCCGGTAGGCAGCTGAAAGGCATTACAAAACTTGTTCTACCTGCTTTCTGGGCTGAGATGGGGAACAGCTGAGTTTTGGACTCGGCTGGTGACAAAATGTTACAAACACACCCCATGCACAACTCCACCGGGGAAGGTGCCAGAAACGAGTTCTGTTGGTAGTTTTTACAGTACCCTGGTAGGCAGCTGAAAGGCACCACAAAACTTGTTCTACCTGCTTTCTGGGCTGAGATGGGGAACAGCTGAATTTTGGACTCGGCTGGTGACAAAATGTTCCAAACACACCCCATGAACAACTCCACCGGGAAAGGTGCCAGAAACGAGTTCTGTTGGTAGTTTTTACACTACCCCGGTAGGCAGCTGAAAGGCACCACAAAACTTGTTCTACCTGCTTTCTGGGCTGAGATGGGGAATCGCTGAATTTTGGACTCGGCTGGTGACAAAATGTTCCAAACACACCCCATGCACAACTCCACCGGGGAAGGTGCCAGAAATGAGTTCTGTTGGTAGTTTTTACACTACCCCGGTAGGCAGCTGAAAGGCACCACAAAACTTGTTCTACCTGCTTTCTGGGCTGAGATGGGGAACGGCTGAATTTTGGACTCGGCTGGTAACAAAATGTTCCAAACACACCCCATGCACACCTCCACCGGGGAAGGTGCCAGAAACGAGTTCTGTTGGTAGTTTTTACACTACCCCGGTAGGCAGCTGAAAGGCACCACAAAAGTTTTGCTACCTGCTTTCTGGGCAGAGATGGGGAATAGCTGAGTTTTGGACTCGGCTGCTGACAAAATGTTCCAAACACACCCCATGCACAACTCCACCGGGGAAGGTGCCAGAAACGAGTTCTGTTGGTAGTTTTTACACTACCCTGGTAGGCAAGAGAAAGGCACCAAAAAAGTTGTTCTACCTGCTTTCTGGGCTGAGATGGAGAATCGCTGAATTTTGGACTCGGCTGGTGACAAAATGTTCCAAACACACCCCATGCACAACTCCACCGGCAAAGGTGCCAGAAACGAGTTCTGTTGGTAGTTTTTACACTACCCCGGTAGGCAGCTGAAAGGCATTACAAAACTTGTTCTACCTGCTTTCTGGGCTTAGATGGGGAACAGCTGAATTTTGGACTCGGCTCCTGACAAAATGTTCCAAACACACCCCATGCACACCTCCACCGGCAAAGGTGCCAGAAACGAGTTCTGTTGGTAGTTTTTACACTACCCCGGTAGGCAGCTGAAAGGCACCACAAAACTTGTTGTACCTGCTTTCTGGGCTGAGATGGGGAACGGCTGAATTTTGGACTCGGCTGCTGACAAAATGTTCCAAACACACCCCATGCACAACTCCACCGGGGAAGGTGCCAGACAGGAGTTCTCTTAGTAGTTTTTACACTACCCCGGTAGGCAGCTGAAAGGCACCACAAAAGTTTTTCTACCTGCTTTATGGGCTTAGATGGGGAATCGCTGAATTTTGGACTCGGCTGGTAACAAAATGTTCCAAACACACCCCATGCACAACTCCACCGGCAAAGGTGCCAGAAACGAGTTCTGTTGGTAGTTTTTACACTACCCCGGTAGGCAAGAGAAAGGCACTACAAAACTTGTTCTACCTGCTTTCTGGGCTGAGATGGAGAATCGCTGAATTTTGGACTCGGCTGGTGACAAAATGTTCCAAACACACCCCATGCACAACTCCTCCGGGAAAGGTGCCAGAAACGAGTTCTGTTGGTAGTTTTTACAGTACCCCGGTAGGCAGCTGAAAGGCACCACAAAACTTGTTCTACCTGCTTTCTGGGCTGAGATGGAGAATCGCTGAATTTTGGACTCGGCTGCTGACAAAATGTTCCAAACACACCCCATGCACAGCTCCACCGGCAAAGGTGCCAGAAACGAGTTCTGTTGGTAGTTTTTACACTACCCCGGTAGGCAGCTGAAAGGCACCACAAAACTTGTTCTACCTGCTTTCTGGGCAGAGATGGGGAACGGCTGAGTTTTGGACTCGGCTGGTGACAAAATGTTCCAAACACACCCCATGCACAACTCCACCGAGGAAGGGGCCAGAAACGAGTTCTGTTGGTAGTTTTTACACTACCCCGGTAGGCAGCTGAAAGGCACCAGAAAAGTTTTGCTACCTGCTTTCTGGGCTGAGATGGGGAATCGCTGAATTTTGGACTCGGCTGGTGACAAAATGTTCCAAACACACCCCATGCACAACTCCTCCGGGGAAGGTGCCAGAAACGAGTTCTGTTGGTAGTTTTTACAGTACCCCGGTAGGCAGCTGAAAGGCACCACAAAACTTGTTCTACCTGCTTTCTGGGCTGAGATGGGGAACAGTTGAATTTTGGACTCGGCTGGTGACAAAATGTTCCAAACACACCCCATGCACAGCTCCACCGGCAAAGGTGCCAGAAACGAGTTCTGTTGGTAGTTTTTACACTACCCCGGTAGGCAGCTGAAAGGCACCACAAAACTTGTTCTACCTGCTTTCTGGGCTGAGATGGGGAATCGCTGAATTTTGGACTCGGCTGCTGACAAAATGTTCCAAACACACCCCATGCACAACTCCACCGGGAAAGGTGCCAGAAACGAGTTCTGTTGGTAGTTTTTACAGTACCCCGGTAGGCAAGAGAAAGGCACCACAAAATTTGTTCTACCTGCTTTCTGGGCTGAGATGGAGAATCGCTGAATTTTGGACTCGGCTGGTGAAAAAATGTTCCAAACACACCCCATGCACAACTCCACCGGGAAATGTGCCAGAAACGAGTTCTGTTGGTAGTTTTTACAGTACCCCGGTAGGCAGCTGAAAGGCACCACAAAACTTGTTCTACCTGCTTTCTGGGCTGAGATGGAGAATCGCTGAATTTTGGACTCGGCTGGTGACAAAATGTTCCAAACACACCCCATGCACAACTCCACCGGGGAAGGTGCCAGAAACGAGTTCTGTTGGTAGTTTTTACACTACCCCGGTAGGCAGCTGAAAGGCATTACAAAACTTGTTCTACCTGCTTTCTGGGCTGAGATGGGGAATCGCTGAATTTTGGACTCGGCTGCTGACAAAATGTTCCAAACACACCCCATGCACAACTCCACCGGGGAAGGTGCCAGAAACGAGTTCTGTTGGTAGTTTTTACACTACCCCGGTAGGCAGCTGAAAGGCACCACAAAAGTTTTTCTACCTGCTTTCTGGGCTGAGATGGGGAACAGCTGAGTTTTGGACTCGGCTGGTGACAAAATGTTCCAAACACACCCCATGCACAACTCCACCGAGGAAGGGGCCAGAAACGAGTTCTGTTGGTAGTTTTTACACTACCCCGGTAGGCAGCTGAAAGGCACCACAAAAGTTTTGCTACCTGCTTTCTGGGCTGAGATGGGGAATCGCTGAATTTTGGACTCGGCTGCTGACAAAATGTTCCAAACACACCCCATGCACAACTCCTCCGGGGAAGGTGCCAGAAACGAGTTCTGTTGGTAGTTTTTACACTACCCCGGTAGGCAGCTGAAAGGCACCACAAAACTTGTTCTACCTGCTTTCTGGGCTGAGATGGGGAATAGCTGAATTTTGGACTCGGCTGGTGACAAAATGTTCCAAACACACCCCATGCACAACTCCACCGGGGAAGGTGCCAGAAACGAGTTCTGTTGGTAGTTTTTACAGTACCCCGGTAGGCAAGAGAAAGGCACCACAAAACTTGTTCTACCTGCTTTCTGGGCTGAGATGGAGAATCGCTGAATTTTGGACTCGGCTGCTGACAAAATGTTCCAAACACACCCCATGCACAACTCCTCCGGGGAAGGTGCCAGAAACGAGTTCTGTTGGTAGTTTTTACAGTACCCCGGTAGGCAAGAGAAAGGCACCACAAAACTTGTTCTACCTGCTTTCTGGGCTGAGATGGGGAATCGCTGAATTTTGGACTCGGCTGCTGACAAAATGTTCCAAACACACCCCATGCACAACTCCACCGGGGAAGGTGCCAGAAACGAGTTCTGTTGGTAGTTTTTACAGTACCCCGGTAGGCAGCTGAAAGGCACCACAAAAGTTTTTCTACCTGCTTTCTGGGCTGAGATGGGGAACGGCTGAATTTTGGACTGGGCTGGTGAAAAAATGTTCCAAACACACCCCATGCACAACTCCACCGGGGAAGGTGCCAGAAACGAGTTCTGTTGGTAGTTTTTACAGTACCCCCGGTAGGCAGCTGAAAGGCACCACAAAACTTGTTGTACCTGCTTTCTGGGCTGAGAGGAGGAACGGCTGAATTTTGGACTCGGCTGCTGACAAAATGTTCCAAACACACCCCATGCACAACTCCACCGGGGAGGGTGCCAGAAACGAGTTCTGTTGGTAGTTTTTACACTACCCCGGTAGGCAGCTGAAAGGCACCACAAAACTTGTTGTACCTGCTTTCTGGGCTGAGATGGGGAACAGCTGAGTTTTGGACTCGGCTGGTGACAAAATGTTCCAAACACACCCCATGCACAACTCCACCGGCAAAGGTGCCAGAAACGAGTTCTGTTGGTAGTTTTTACACTACCCCGGTAGGCAAGAGAAAGGCACTACAAAACTTGTTCTACCTGCTTTCTGGGCTGAGATGGAGAATCGCTGAATTTTGGACTCGGCTGGTGACAAAATGTTCCAAACACACCCCATGCACAACTCCTCCGGGAAAGGTGCCAGAAACGAGTTCTGTTGGTAGTTTTTACAGTACCCCGGTAGGCAGCTGAAAGGCACCACAAAACTTGTTCTACCTGCTTTCTGGGCTGAGATGGAGAATCGCTGAATTTTGGACTCGGCTGCTGACAAAATGTTCCAAACACACCCCATGCACAGCTTTACCGGCAAAGGTGCCAGAAACGAGTTCTGTTGGTAGTTTTTTACACTACCCCGGTAGGCAGCCGAAAGGCACCACAAAACTTGTTGTACCTGCTTTCTGGGCAGAGATGGGGAACGGCTGAGTTTTGGACTCGGCTGGTGACAAAATGTTCCAAACACACCCCATGCACAACTCCACCGAGGAAGGGGCCAGAAACGAGTTCTGTTGGTAGTTTTTACACTACCCCCGGTAGGCAGCTGAAAGGCACCACAAAAGTTTTGCTACCTGCTTTCTGGGCTGAGATGGGGAATCGCTGAATTTTGGACTCGGCTGGTGACAAAATGTTCCAAACACACCCCATGCACAACTCCTCCGGGGAAGGTGCCAGAAACGAGTTCTGTTGGTAGTTTTTACAGTACCCCGGTAGGCAGCTGAAAGGCACCACAAAACTTGTTCTACCTGCTTTCTGGGCTGAGATGGGGAACAGTTGAATTTTGGACTCGGCTGGTGACAAAATGTTCCAAACACACCCCATGCACAGCTCCACCGGCAAAGGTGCCAGAAACGAGTTCTGTTGGTAGTTTTTACAGTACCCCCGGTAGGCAGCTGAAAGGCACCACAAAACTTGTTCTACCTGCTTTCTGGGCTGAGATGGGGAATCGCTGAATTTTGGACTCGGCTGCTGACAAAATGTTCCAAACACACCCCATGCACAACTCCACCGGCAAAGGTGCCAGAAACGAGTTCTGTTGGTAGTTTTTACAGTACCCCGGTAGGCAAGAGAAAGGCACCACAAAACTTGTTCTACCTGCTTTCTGGGCTGAGATGGAGAATCGCTGAATTTTGGACTCGGCTGGTGACAAAATGTTCCAAACACACCCGATGCACAACTCCACCGGGGAAGGTGCCAGAAACGAGTTCTGTTGGTAGTTTTTACACTACCCCGGTAGGCAGCTGAAAGGCATTACAAAACTTGTTCTACCTGCTTTCTGGGCTGAGATGGGGAATCGCTGAATTTTGGACTCGGCTGCTGACAAAATGTTCCAAACACACCCCCATGCACAACTCCACCGGGGAAGGTGCCAGAAACGAGTTCTGTTGGTAGTTTTTACACTACCCCCGGTAGGCAGCTGAAAGGCACCACAAAAGTTTTTCTACCTGCTTTCTGGGCTGAGATGGGGAACAGCTGAATTTTGGACTCGGCTGGTGAAAAAATGTTCCAAACACACCCCATGCACAGCTCCACCGGCAAAGGTGCCAGAAACGAGTTCTGTTGGTAGTTTTTACACTACCCCGGTAGGCAGCTGAAAGGCACCACAAAAGTTTTTCTACCTGCTTTCTGGCTGAGATGGGGAACAGCTGAGTTTTGGACTCGGCTGGTGACAAAATGTTCCAAACACACCCCATGCACAACTCCACCGAGGAAGGGGCCAGAAACGAGTTCTGTTGGTAGTTTTTTACACTACCCCGGTAGGCAGCTGAAAGGCACCACAAAAGTTTTGCTACCTGCTTTCTGGGCTGAGATGGGGAATCGCTGAATTTTGGACTCGGCTGCTGACAAAATGTTCCAAACACACCCCATGCACAACTCCTCCGGGGAAGGTGCCAGAAACGAGTTCTGTTGGTAGTTTTTACACTACCCCGGTAGGCAGCTGAAAGGCACCACAAAACTTGTTCTACCTGCTTTCTGGGCTGAGATGGGGAATAGCTGAATTTTGGACTCGGCTGCTGACAAAATGTTCCAAACACACCCCATGCACAACTCCACCGGGGAAGGTGCCAGAAACGAGTTCTGTTGGTAGTTTTTACAGTACCCCCGGTAGGCAGCTGAAAGGCACCACAAAACTTGTTCTACCTGCTTTCTGGGCTGAGATGGGGAACAGTTGAATTTTGGACTCGGCTGGTGACAAAATGTTCCAAACACACCCCATGCACAGCTCCACCGGCAAAGGTGCCAGAAACGAGTTCTGTTGGTAGTTTTTACACTACCCCCGGTAGGCAGCTGAAAGGCACCACAAAACTTGTTCTACCTGCTTTCTGGGCTGAGATGGAGAATCGCTGAATTTTGGACTCGGCTGGTGACAAAATGTTCCAAACACACCCCATGCACAACTCCATAGGGGAAGGTGCCAGAAACGAGTTCTGTTGGTAGTTTTTACAGTACCCCGGTAGGCAGCTGAAAGGCACCACAAAACTTGTTCTACCTGCTTTCTGGGCTGAGAGGAGGAACAGCTGAGTTTTGGACTCGGCTGCTGACAAAATGTTCCAAACACACCCCATGCACAACTCCTCCGGGGAAGGTGCCAGAAACGAGTTCTGTTGGTAGTTTTTACAGTACCCCGGTAGGCAGCTGAAAGGCACCACAAAACTTGTTCTACCTGCTTTCTGGGCTGAGATGGAGAATCGCTGAATTTTTACTCGGCTGGTGACAAAATGTTCCAAACACACCCCATGCACAACTGCACCGGGAAAGGTGCCAGAAACGAGTTCTGTTGGTAGTTTTTACACTACCCCGGTAGGCAGCTGAAAGGCACCACAAAACTTGTTGTACCTGCTTTCTGGGCTGAGATGGGGAACGGCTGAATTTTGGACTCGGCTGGTGACAAAATGTTCCAAACACACCCCATGCACACCTCCACCGGGGAAGGTGCCAGAAACGAGTTCTGTTGGTAGTTTTTACACTACCCCGGTAGGCAGCTGAAAGGCACCACAAAACTTGTTGTACCTGCTTTCTGGGCTGAGATGGGGATCAGCTGAAGTTTGGACTCGGCTGCTGACAAAATGTTCCAAACACACCCCATGCACAACTCCACCGGGGAAGGTGCCAGAAAGGAGTTCTGTTGGTAGTTTTTACACTACCCCCGGTAGGCAGCTGAAAGGCACCACAAAACTTGTTCTACCTGCTTTCTGGGCTGAGATGGGGAATCGCTGAATTTTGGACTCGGCTGGTGACAAAATGTTCCAAACACACCCCATGCACAACTCCACCGGGGAAGGTGCCAGAAACGAGTTCTGTTGGTAGTTTTTACACTACCCCGGTAGGCAGCTGAAAGGCACCACAAAAGTTTTGCTACCTGCTTTCTGGGCTGAGATGGGGAATCGCTGAATTTTGGACTCGGCTGCTGACAAAATGTTCCAAACACACCCCATGCACAACTCCTCCGGGGAAGGTGCCAGAAACGAGTTCTGTTGGTAGTTTTTACACTACCCCGGTAGGCAGCTGAAAGGCACCACAAAACTTGTTCTACCTGCTTTCTGGGCTGAGATGGGGAATAGCTGAATTTTGGACTCGGCTGGTGACAAAATGTTCCAAACACACCCCATGCACAACTCCACCGGGGAAGGTGCCAGAAACGAGTTCTGTTGGTAGTTTTTACAGTACCCCCGGTAGGCAAGAGAAAGGCACCACAAAACTTGTTCTACCTGCTTTCTGGGCTGAGATGGAGAATCGCTGAATTTTGGACTCGGCTGCTGACAAAATGTTCCAAACACACCCTATGCACAACTCCTCCGGGGAAGGTGCCAGAAACGAGTTCTGTTGGTAGTTTTTACACTACCCCGGTAGGCAGCTGAAAGGCACCACAAAACTTGTTCTACCTGCTTTCTGGGCTGAGATGGAGAATCGCTGAATTTTGGACTCGGCTGCTGACAAAATGTTCCAAACACACCCCATGCACAACTCCACCGGGGAAGGTGCCAGAAACGAGTTCTTTTGGTAGTTTTTACAGTACCCCGGTAGGCAGCTGAAAGGCACCACAAAAGTTTTTCTACCTGCTTTCTGGGCTGAGATGGGGAACAGCTGAATTTTGGACTGGGCTGGTGAAAAAATGTTCCAAACACACCCCATGCACAACTCCACCGGGGAAGGTGCCAGAAACGAGTTCTGTTGGTAGTTTTTACAGTACCCCGGTAGGCAAGAGAAAGGCACCACAAAACTTGTTCTACCTGCTTTCTGGGCTGAGATGGAGAATCGCTGAATTTTGGACTCGGCTGCTGACAAAATGTTCCAAACACACCCCATGCACAACTCCTCCGGGGAAGGTGCCAGAAACGAGTTCTGTTGGTAGTTTTTACAGTACCCCGGTAGGCAGCTGAAAGGCACCACAAAACTTGTTCTACCTGCTTTCTGGGCTGAGATGGAGAATCGCTGAATTTTGGACTCGGCTGGTGACAAAATGTTCCAAACACACCCCATGCACAACTGCACCGGGAAAGGTGCCAGAAACGAGTTCTGTTGGTAGTTTTTACACTACCCCGGTAGGCAGCTGAAAGGCACCACAAAACTTGTTGTACCTGCTTTCTGGGCTGAGATGGGGGAACGGCTGAATTTTGGACTCGGCTGGTGACAAAATGTTCCAAACACACCCCATGCACACCTCCACCGGGGAAGGTGCCAGAAACGAGTTCTGTTGGTAGTTTTTACACTACCCCGGTAGGCAGCTGAAAGGCACCACAAAACTTGTTGTACCTGCTTTCTGGGCTGAGATGGGGATCAGCTGAAGTTTGGACTCGGCTGCTGACAAAATGTTCCAAACACACCCCATGCACAACTCCACCGGGGAAGGTGCCAGAAAGGAGTTCTGTTGGTAGTTTTTACACTACCCCGGTAGGCAGCTGAAAGGCACCACAAAACTTGTTCTACCTGCTTTCTGGGCTGAGATGGGGAATCGCTGAATTTTGGACTCGGCTGGTGACAAAATGTTCCAAACACACCCCATGCACAACTCCACCGGGGAAGGTGCCAGAAACGAGTTCTGTTGGTAGTTTTTACACTACCCCGGTAGGCAGCTGAAAGGCACCACAAAACTTGTTCTACCTGCTTTCTGGGCTGAGATGGGGAACGGCTGAATTTTGGACTCGGCTGGTAACAAAATGTTCCAAACACACCCCATGCACAACTCCACCGGCAAAGGTGCCAGAAACGAGTTCTGTTGGTAGTTTTTACACTACCCCCGGTAGGCAGCTGAAAGGCACCACAAAAGTTTTGCTACCTGCTTTCTGGGCTGAGATGGGGAACAGCTGAGTTTTGGACTCGGCTGCTGACAAAATGTTCCAAACACACCCCATGCACAACTCCACCGGGGAAGGTGCCAGAAACGAGTTCTGTTGGTAGTTTTTACACTACCCTGGTAGGCAAGAGAAAGGCACCAAAAAAGTTGTTCTACCTGCTTTCTGGGCTGAGATGGAGAATCGCTGAATTTTGGACTCGGCTGGTGACAAAATGTTCCAAACACACCCCATGCACAACTCCACCGGCAAAGGTGCCAGAAACGAGTTCTGTTGGTAGTTTTTACACTACCCCGGTAGGCAGCTGAAAGGCACCACAAAAGTTTTTCTACCTGCTTTCTGGGCTTAGATGGGGAACAGCTGAATTTTGGACTCGGCTGCTGACAAAATGTTCCAAACACACCCCATGCACACCTCCACCGGCAAAGGTGCCAGAAACGAGTTCTGTTGGTAGTTTTTACACTACCCCGGTAGGCAGCTGAAAGGCACCACAAAACTTGTTGTACCTGCTTTCTGGGCTGAGATGGGGAAGCGCTGAATTTTGGACTCGGCTGGTGACAAAATGTTCCAAACACACCCCATGCACAACTCCACCGGGGAAGGTGCCAGACAGGAGTTCTCTTAGTAGTTTTTTACACTACCCCCGGTAGGCAGCTGAAAGGCACCACAAAAGTTTTTCTACCTGCTTTATGGGCTTAGATGGGGAATCGCTGAATTTTGGACTCGGCTGGTGAAAAAATGTTCCAAACACACCCCATGCACAGCTCCACCGGGGAAGGTGCCAGAAACGAGTTCTGTTGGTAGTTTTTACACTACCCCGGTAGGCAAGAGAAAGGCACTACAAAACTTGTTCTACCTGCTTTCTGGGTTGAGATGGGGAATCGCTGAATTTTGGACTCGGCTGCTGACAAAATGTTCCAAACACACCCCATGCACAACTCCACCGGGGAAGGTGCCAGAAACGAGTTCTGTTGGTAGTTTTTACAGTACCCCGGTAGGCAGCTGAAAGGCACCACAAAACTTGTTCTACCTGCTTTCTGGGCTGAGATGGAGAATCGCTGAATTTTGGACTCGGCTGCTGACAAAATGTTCCAAACACACCCCATGCACAGCTCCACCGGCAAAGGTGCCAGAAACGAGTTCTGTTGGTAGTTTTTACACTACCCCGGTAGGCAGCTGAAAGGCACCACAAAACTTGTTGTACCTGCTTTCTGGGCAGAGATGGGGAACGGCTTGAGTTTTGGACTCGGCTGGTGACAAAATGTTCCAAACACACCCCATGCACAACTCCACCGAGGAAGGGGCCAGAAACGAGTTCTGTTGGTAGTTTTTACACTACCCCGGTAGGCAGCTGAAAGGCACCACAAAAGTTTTGCTACCTGCTTTCTGGGCTGAGATGGGGAATCGCTGAATTTTGGACTCGGCTGGTGACAAAATGTTCCAAACACACCCCATGCACAACTCCTCCGGGGAAGGTGCCAGAAACGAGTTCTGTTGGTAGTTTTTACAGTACCCCCGGTAGGCAGCTGAAAGGCACCACAAAACTTGTTCTACCTGCTTTCTGGGCTGAGATGGGGAACAGTTGAATTTTGGACTCGGCTGGTGACAAAATGTTCCAAACACACCCCATGCACAGCTCCACCGGCAAAGGTGCCAGAAACGAGTTCTGTTGGTAGTTTTTACACTACCCCGGTAGGCAGCTGAAAGGCACCACAAAACTTGTTCTACCTGCTTTCTGGGCTGAGATGGGGAATCGCTGAATTTTGGACTCGGCTGCTGACAAAATGTTCCAAACACACCCCATGCACAACTCCTCCGGGGAAGGTGCCAGAAACGAGTTCTGTTGGTAGTTTTTACACTACCCCGGTAGGCAGCTGAAAGGCACCACAAAACTTGTTCTACCTGCTTTCTGGGCTGAGATGGAGAATCGCTGAATTTTGGACTCGGCTGGTGACAAAATGTTCCAAACACACCCCATGCACAACTCCATAGGGGAAGGTGCCAGAAACGAGTTCTGTTGGTAGTTTTTTACACTACCCCGGTAGGCAGCTGAAAGGCACCACAAAAGTTTTTCTACCTGCTTTCTGGGCTTAGATGGGGAACAGCTGAATTTTGGACTCGGCTGCTGACAAAATGTTCCAAACACACCCCATGCACACCTCCACCGGCAAAGGTGCCAGAAACGAGTTCTGTTGGTAGTTTTTACACTACCCCGGTAGGCAGCTGAAAGGCACCACAAAACTTGTTGTACCTGCTTTCTGGGCTGAGATGGGGAAGCGCTGAATTTTGGACTCGGCTGGTGACAAAATGTTCCAAACACACCCCATGCACAACTCCACCGGGGAAGGTGCCAGACAGGAGTTCTCTTAGTAGTTTTTACACTACCCCGGTAGGCAGCTGAAAGGCACCACAAAAGTTTTTCTACCTGCTTTATGGGCTTAGATGGGGAATCGCTGAATTTTGGACTCGGCTGGTGAAAAAATGTTCCAAACACACCCCATGCACAGCTCCACCGGGGAAGGTGCCAGAAACGAGTTCTGTTGGTAGTTTTTACACTACCCCGGTAGGCAAGAGAAAGGCACTACAAAACTTGTTCTACCTGCTTTCTGGGTTGAGATGGGGAATCGCTGAATTTTGGACTCGGCTGCTGACAAAATGTTCCAAACACACCCCATGCACAACTCCACCGGGGAAGGTGCCAGAAACGAGTTCTGTTGGTAGTTTTTACAGTACCCCGGTAGGCAGCTGAAAGGCACCACAAAACTTGTTCTACCTGCTTTCTGGGCTGAGATGGAGAATCGCTGAATTTTGGACTCGGCTGCTGACAAAATGTTCCAAACACACCCCATGCACAGCTCCACCGGCAAAGGTGCCAGAAACGAGTTCTGTTGGTAGTTTTTACACTACCCCCGGTAGGCAGCTGAAAGGCACCACAAAACTTGTTGTACCTGCTTTCTGGGCAGAGATGGGGAACGGCTGAGTTTTGGACTCGGCTGGTGACAAAATGTTCCAAACACACCCCATGCACAACTCCACCGAGGAAGGGGCCAGAAACGAGTTCTGTTGGTAGTTTTTACACTACCCCGGTAGGCAGCTGAAAGGCACCACAAAAGTTTTGCTACCTGCTTTCTGGGCTGAGATGGGGAATCGCTGAATTTTGGACTCGGCTGGTGACAAAATGTTCCAAACACACCCCATGCACAACTCCTCCGGGGAAGGTGCCAGAAACGAGTTCTGTTGGTAGTTTTTACAGTACCCCGGTAGGCAGCTGAAAGGCACCACAAAACTTGTTCTACCTGCTTTCTGGGCTGAGATGGGGAACAGTTGAATTTTGGACTCGGCTGGTGACAAAATGTTCCAAACACACCCCATGCACAGCTCCACCGGCAAAGGTGCCAGAAACGAGTTCTGTTGGTAGTTTTTACACTACCCCGGTAGGCAGCTGAAAGGCACCACAAAACTTGTTCTACCTGCTTTCTGGGCTGAGATGGGGAATCGCTGAATTTTGGACTCGGCTGCTGACAAAATGTTCCAAACACACCCCATGCACAACTCCTCCGGGGAAGGTGCCAGAAACGAGTTCTGTTGGTAGTTTTTACACTACCCCGGTAGGCAGCTGAAAGGCACCACAAAACTTGTTCTACCTGCTTTCTGGGCTGAGATGGAGAATCGCTGAATTTTGGACTCGGCTGCTGACAAAATGTTCCAAACACACCCCATGCACAACTCCACCGGGGAAGGTGCCAGAAACGAGTTCTGTTGGTAGTTTTTACACTACCCCGGTAGGCAGCTGAAAGGCATTACAAAACTTGTTCTACCTGCTTTCTGGGCTGAGATGGGGAATCGCTGAATTTTGGACTCGGCTGCTGACAAAATGTTCCAAACACACCCCATGCACAACTCCACCGGGGAAGGTGCGAGAAAGGAGTTCTGTTGGTAGTTTTTACACTACCCCGGTAGGCAGCTGAAAGGCACCACAAAAGTTTTTCTACCTGCTTTCTGGGCTGAGATGGGGAACAGCTGAATTTTGGACTCGGCTGGTGAAAAAATGTTCCAAACACACCCCATGCACAGCTCCACCGGCAAAGGTGCCAGAAACGAGTTCTGTTGGTAGTTTTTACACTACCCCGGTAGGCAGCTGAAAGGCACCACAAAAGTTTTTCTACCTGCTTTCTGGGCTGAGATGGGGAACAGCTGAATTTTGGACTCGGCTGCTGACAAAATGTTCCAAACACACCCCATGCACAACTCCACCGAGGAAGGGGCCAGAAACGAGTTCTGTTGGTAGTTTTTACACTACCCCGGTAGGCAGCTGAAAGGCACCACAAAAGTTTTGCTACCTGCTTTCTGGGCTGAGATGGGGAATCGCTGAATTTTGGACTCGGCTGCTGACAAAATGTTCCAAACACACCCCATGCACAACTCCTCCGGGGAAGGTGCCAGAAACGAGTTCTGTTGGTAGTTTTTACACTACCCCCGGTAGGCAGCTGAAAGGCACCACAAAACTTGTTCTACCTGCTTTCTGGGCTGAGATGGGGAATAGCTGAATTTTGGACTCGGCTGCTGACAAAATGTTCCAAACACACCCCATGCACAACTCCACCGGGGAAGGTGCCAGAAACGAGTTCTGTTGGTAGTTTTTACAGTACCCCGGTAGGCAAGAGAAAGGCACCACAAAACTTGTTCTACCTGCTTTCTGGGCTGAGATGGAGAATCGCTGAATTTTGGACTCGGCTGCTGACAAAATGTTCCAAACACACCCTATGCACAACTCCTCCGGGGAAGGTGCCAGAAACGAGTTCTGTTGGTAGTTTTTACAGTACCCCCGGTAGGCAAGAGAAAGGCACCACAAAACTTGTTCTACCTGCTTTCTGGGCTGAGATGGAGAATCGCTGAATTTTGGACTCGGCTGCTGACAAAATGTTCCAAACACACCCCATGCACAACTCCACCGGGGAAGGTGCCAGAAACGAGTTCTTTTGGTAGTTTTTACAGTACCCCGGTAGGCAGCTGAAAGGCACCACAAAAGTTTTTCTACCTGCTTTCTGGGCTGAGATGGGGAACAGCTGAATTTTGGACTGGGCTGGTGAAAAAATGTTCCAAACACACCCCATGCACAACTCCACCGGGGAAGGTGCCAGAAACGAGTTCTGTTGGTAGTTTTTACAGTACCCCCGGTAGGCAGCTGAAAGGCACCACAAAACTTGTTCTACCTGCTTTCTGGGCTGAGAGGAGGAACGGCTGAATTTTGGACTCGGCTGCTGACAAAATGTTCCAAACACACCCCATGCACAACTCCTCCGGGGAAGGTGCCAGAAACGAGTTCTGTTGGTAGTTTTTACACTACCCCGGTAGGCAGCTGAAAGGCACCACAAAACTTGTTCTACCTGCTTTCTGGGCTGAGATGGAGAATCGCTGAATTTTGGACTCGGCTGGTGACAAAATGTTCCAAACACACCCCATGCACAACTCCACCGGGAAAGGTGCCAGAAACGAGTTCTGTTGGTAGTTTTTACACTACCCCGGTAGGCAGCTGAAAGGCACCACAAAACTTGTTCTACCTGCTTTCTGGGCTGAGATGGGGAACGGCTGAATTTTGGACTCGGCTGGTGACAAAATGTTCCAAACACACCCCATGCACAACTCCACCGGGGAAGGTGCCAGAAACGAGTTCTGTTGGTAGTTTTTACACTACCCCGGTAGGCAGCTGAAAGGCACCACAAAACTTGTTCTACCTGCTTTCTGGGCTGAGATGGGGAACGGCTGAATTTTGGACTCGGCTGGTAACAAAATGTTCCAAACACACCCCATGCACAACTCCACCGGCAAAGGTGCCAGAAACGAGTTCTGTTGGTAGTTTTTACACTACCCCGGTAGGCAGCTGAAAGGCACCACAAAAGTTTTGCTACCTGCTTTCTGGGCTGAGATGGGGAACAGCTGAGTTTTGGACTCGGCTGGTGACAAAATGTTCCAAACACACCCCATGCACAACTCCACCGGGGAAGGTGCCAGAAACGAGTTCTGTTGGTAGTTTTTACAGTACCCCGGTAGGCAAGAGAAAGGCACCACAAAACTTGTTCTACCTGCTTTCTGGGCTGAGAGGAGAATCGCTGAATTTTGGACTCGGCTGGTGAAAAAATGTTCCAAACACACCCCATGCACAACTCCACCGGCAAAGGTGCCAGAAACGAGTTCTGTTGGTAGTTTTTACACTACCCCGGTAGGCAGCTGAAAGGCACCACAAAACTTGTTCTACCTGCTTTCTGGGCTGAGATGGGGAACAGCTGAATTTTGGACTCGGCTGGTGACAAAATGTTCCAAACACACCCCATGCACACCTCCACCGGGGAAGGTGCCAGAAACGAGTTCTGTTGGTAGTTTTTACACTACCCCGGTAGGCAGCTGAAAGGCACCACAAAACTTGTTCTACCTGCTTTCTGGGCTGAGATGGAGAATCGCTGAATTTTGGACTCGGCTGCTGACAAAATGTTCCAAACACACCCCATGCACAACTCCACCGGGGAAGGTGCCAGAAACGAGTTCTGTTGGTAGTTTTTACAGTACCCCGGTAGGCAGCTGAAAGGCACCACAAAACTTGTTCTACCTGCTTTCTGGGCTGAGATGGAGAATCGCTGAATTTTGGACTCGGCTGCTGACAAAATGTTCCAAACACACCCCATGCACAACTCCACCGGCAAAGGTGCCAGAAACGAGTTCTGTTGGTAGTTTTTACAGTACCCCGGTAGGCAGCTGAAAGGCACCACAAAACTTGTTGTACCTGCTTTCTGGGCTGAGATGGGGATCAGCTGAAGTTTGGACTCGGCTGCTGACAAAATGTTCCAAACACACCCCATGCACAACTCCACCGGGGAAGGTGCGAGAAAGGAGTTCTGTTGGTAGTTTTTTACACTACCCCGGTAGGCAGCTGAAAGGCACCACAAAACTTGTTCTACCTGCTTTCTGGGCTGAGATGGGGAATCGCTGAATTTTGGACTCGGCTGGTGACAAAATGTTCCAAACACACCCCATGCACAACTCCACCGGGGAAGGTGCCAGAAACGAGTTCTGTTGGTAGTTTTTACAGTACCCCGGTAGGCAGCTGAAAGGCACCACAAAACTTGTTCTACCTGCTTTCTGGGCTGAGATGGGGAACGGCTGAATTTTGGACTCGGCTGGTAACAAAATGTTCCAAACACACCCCATGCACAACTCCACCGGGGAAGGTGCCAGAAACGAGTTCTGTTGGTAGTTTTTACACTACCCCGGTAGGCAGCTGAAAGGCACCACAAAAGTTTTGCTACCTGCTTTCTGGGCTGAGATGGGGAACAGCTGAGTTTTGGGCTCGGCTGCTGACAAAATGTTCCAAACACACCCCATGCACAACTCCACCGGGGAAGGTGCCAGAAACGAGTTCTGTTGGTAGTTTTTACACTACCCCGGTAGGCAGCTGAAAGGCATTACAAAACTTGTTCTACCTGCTTTCTGGGCTGAGATGGGGAACAGCTGAATTTTGGACTCGGCTGGTGACAAAATGTTCCAAACACACCCCATGCACACCTCCACCGGGGAAGGTGCCAGAAACGAGTTCTGTTGGTAGTTTTTACACTACCCCGGTAGGCAGCTGAAAGGCACCACAAAACTTGTTGTACCTGCTTTCTGGGCTGAGATGGAGAATCGCTGAATTTTGGACTCGGCTGGTGACAAAATGTTCCAAACACACCCCATGCACAACTCCTCCGGGGAAGGTGCCAGAAACGAGTTCTGTTGGTAGTTTTTACACTACCCCCGGTAGGCAGCTGAAAGGCACCACAAAACTTGTTCTACCTGCTTTCTGGGCTGAGATGGAGAATCGCTGAATTTTGGACTCGGCTGGTGACAAAATGTTCCAAACACACCCCATGCACAACTCCACCGGGAAAGGTGCCAGAAACGAGTTCTGTTGGTAGTTTTTACACTACCCCGGTAGGCAGCTGAAAGGCACCACAAAACTTGTTGTACCTGCTTTCTGGGCTGAGATGGGGAACGGCTGAATTTTGGACTCGGCTGGTGACAAAATGTTCCAAACACACCCCATGCACAACTCCACCGGGGAAGGTGCCAGAAACGAGTTCTGTTGGTAGTTTTTACACTACCCCGGTAGGCAGCTGAAAGGCACCACAAAACTTGTTGTACCTGCTTTCTGGGCTGAGATGGGGAAGAGCTGAGTTTTGGACTCGGCTGCTGACAAAATGTTCCAAACACACCCCATGCACAACTCCACCGGGGAAGGTGCGAGAAAGGAGTTCTGTTGGTAGTTTTTACACTACCCCCGGTAGGCAGCTGAAAGGCACCACAAAACTTGTTCTACCTGCTTTCTGGGCTGAGATGGGGAATCGCTGAATTTTGGACTCGGCTGGTGACAAAATGTTCCAAACACACCCCATGCACAACTCCACCGGGGAAGGTGCCAGAAACGAGTTCTGTTGGTAGTTTTTACAGTACCCCGGTAGGCAGCTGAAAGGCACCACAAAACTTGTTCTACCTGCTTTCTGGGCTGAGATGGGGAACGGCTGAGTTTTGGACTCGGCTGGTAACAAAATGTTCCAAACACACCCCATGCACAACTCCACCGGGGAAGGTGCCAGAAACGAGTTCTGTTGGTAGTTTTTACACTACCCCGGTAGGCAGCTGAAAGGCACCACAAAAGTTTTGCTACCTGCTTTCTGGGCTGAGATGGGGAACAGCTGAGTTTTGGACTCGGCTGCTGACAAAATGTTCCAAACACACCCCATGCACAACTCCACCGGGGAAGGTGCCAGAAACGAGTTCTGTTGGTAGTTTTTACAGTACCCCGGTAGGCAAGAGAAAGGCACCACAAAACTTGTTCTACCTGCTTTCTGGGCTGAGATGGAGAATCGCTGAATTTTGGACTCGGCTGCTGACAAAATGTTCCAAACACACCCCATGCACAACTCCTCCGGGGAAGGTGCCAGAAACGAGTTCTGTTGGTAGTTTTTACAGTACCCCGGTAGGCAGCTGAAAGGCACCACAAAACTTGTTCTACCTGCTTTCTGGGCTGAGATGGAGAATCGCTGAATTTTGGACTCGGCTGGTGACAAAATGTTCCAAACACACCCCATGCACAACTCCACCGGGAAAGGTGCCAGAAACGAGTTCTGTTGGTAGTTTTTACACTACCCCGGTAGGCAGCTGAAAGGCACCACAAAACTTGTTCTACCTGCTTTCTGGGCTGAGATGGGGAACGGCTGAATTTTGGACTCGGCTGGTGACAAAATGTTCCAAACACACCCCATGCACAACTCCACCGGGGAAGGTGCCAGAAACGAGTTCTGTTGGTAGTTTTTACACTACCCCGGTAGGCAGCTGAAAGGCACCACAAAACTTGTTCTACCTGCTTTCTGGGCTGAGATGGGGAACGGCTGAATTTTGGACTCGGCTGGTAACAAAATGTTCCAAACACACCCCATGCACAACTCCACCGGCAAAGGTGCCAGAAACGAGTTCTGTTGGTAGTTTTTACACTACCCCGGTAGGCAGCTGAAAGGCACCACAAAAGTTTTGCTACCTGCTTTCTGGGCTGAGATGGGGAACAGCTGAGTTTTGGACTCGGCTGGTGACAAAATGTTCCAAACACACCCCATGCACAACTCCACCGGGGAAGGTGCCAGAAACGAGTTCTGTTGGTAGTTTTTACAGTACCCCGGTAGGCAAGAGAAAGGCACCACAAAACTTGTTCTACCTGCTTTCTGGGCTGAGAGGAGAATCGCTGAATTTTGGACTCGGCTGGTGAAAAAATGTTCCAAACACACCCCATGCACAACTCCACCGGCAAAGGTGCCAGAAACGAGTTCTGTTGGTAGTTTTTACACTACCCCGGTAGGCAGCTGAAAGGCACCACAAAACTTGTTCTACCTGCTTTCTGGGCTGAGATGGGGAACAGCTGAATTTTGGACTCGGCTGGTGACAAAATGTTCCAAACACACCCCATGCACACCTCCACCGGGGAAGGTGCCAGAAACGAGTTCTGTTGGTAGTTTTTACACTACCCCGGTAGGCAGCTGAAAGGCACCACAAAACTTGTTCTACCTGCTTTCTGGGCTGAGATGGAGAATCGCTGAATTTTGGACTCGGCTGCTGACAAAATGTTCCAAACACACCCCATGCACAGCTCCACCGGCAAAGGTGCCAGAAACGAGTTCTGTTGGTAGTTTTTACACTACCCCGGTAGGCAGCTGAAAGGCACCACAAAACTTGTTCTACCTGCTTTCTGGGCTGAGATGGAGAATCGCTGAATTTTGGACTCGGCTGCTGACAAAATGTTCCAAACACACCCCATGCACAACTCCACCGGCAAAGGTGCCAGAAACGAGTTCTGTTGGTAGTTTTTACAGTACCCCGGTAGGCAGCTGAAAGGCACCACAAAACTTGTTGTACCTGCTTTCTGGGCTGAGATGGGGATCAGCTGAAGTTTGGACTCGGCTGCTGACAAAATGTTCCAAACACACCCCATGCACAACTCCACCGGGGAAGGTGCGAGAAAGGAGTTCTGTTGGTAGTTTTTACACTACCCCGGTAGGCAGCTGAAAGGCACCACAAAACTTGTTCTACCTGCTTTCTGGGCTGAGATGGGGAATCGCTGAATTTTGGACTCGGCTGGTGACAAAATGTTCCAAACACACCCCATGCACAACTCCACCGGGGAAGGTGCCAGAAACGAGTTCTGTTGGTAGTTTTTACAGTACCCCGGTAGGCAGCTGAAAGGCACCACAAAACTTGTTCTACCTGCTTTCTGGGCTGAGATGGGGAACGGCTGAATTTTGGACTCGGCTGGTAACAAAATGTTCCAAACACACCCCATGCACAACTCCACCGGGGAAGGTGCCAGAAACGAGTTCTGTTGGTAGTTTTTACACTACCCCGGTAGGCAGCTGAAAGGCACCACAAAAGTTTTGCTACCTGCTTTCTGGGCTGAGATGGGGAACAGCTGAGTTTTGGGCTCGGCTGCTGACAAAATGTTCCAAACACACCCCATGCACAACTCCACCGGGGAAGGTGCCAGAAACGAGTTCTGTTGGTAGTTTTTACACTACCCCGGTAGGCAGCTGAAAGGCATTACAAAACTTGTTCTACCTGCTTTCTGGGCTGAGATGGGGAACAGCTGAATTTTGGACTCGGCTGGTGACAAAATGTTCCAAACACACCCCATGCACACCTCCACCGGGGAAGGTGCCAGAAACGAGTTCTGTTGGTAGTTTTTACACTACCCCGGTAGGCAGCTGAAAGGCACCACAAAACTTGTTGTACCTGCTTTCTGGGCTGAGATGGAGAATCGCTGAATTTTGGACTCGGCTGGTGACAAAATGTTCCAAACACACCCCATGCACAACTCCTCCGGGGAAGGTGCCAGAAACGAGTTCTGTTGGTAGTTTTTACACTACCCCGGTAGGCAGCTGAAAGGCACCACAAAACTTGTTCTACCTGCTTTCTGGGCTGAGATGGAGAATCGCTGAATTTTGGACTCGGCTGGTGACAAAATGTTCCAAACACACCCCATGCACAACTCCACCGGGGAAGGTGCCAGAAACGAGTTCTGTTGGTAGTTTTTACACTACCCCGGTAGGCAGCTGAAAGGCACCACAAAACTTGTTGTACCTGCTTTCTGGGCTGAGATGGGGAACGGCTGAATTTTGGACTCGGCTGGTGACAAAATGTTCCAAACACACCCCATGCACAACTCCACCGGGGAAGGTGCCAGAAACGAGTTCTGTTGGTAGTTTTTACACTACCCCGGTAGGCAGCTGAAAGGCACCACAAAACTTGTTGTACCTGCTTTCTGGGCTGAGATGGGGAAGAGCTGAGTTTTGGACTCGGCTGCTGACAAAATGTTCCAAACACACCCCATGCACAACTCCACCGGGGAAGGTGCGAGAAAGGAGTTCTGTTGGTAGTTTTTACACTACCCCGGTAGGCAGCTGAAAGGCACCACAAAACTTGTTCTACCTGCTTTCTGGGCTGAGATGGGGAATCGCTGAATTTTGGACTCGGCTGGTGACAAAATGTTCCAAACACACCCCATGCACAACTCCACCGGGGAAGGTGCCAGAAACGAGTTCTGTTGGTAGTTTTTACAGTACCCCGGTAGGCAGCTGAAAGGCACCACAAAACTTGTTCTACCTGCTTTCTGGGCTGAGATGGGGAACGGCTGAGTTTTGGACTCGGCTGGTAACAAAATGTTCCAAACACACCCCATGCACAACTCCACCGGGGAAGGTGCCAGAAACGAGTTCTGTTGGTAGTTTTTACACTACCCCGGTAGGCAGCTGAAAGGCACCACAAAAGTTTTGCTACCTGCTTTCTGGGCTGAGATGGGGAACAGCTGAGTTTTGGACTCGGCTGCTGACAAAATGTTCCAAACACACCCCATGCACAACTCCACCGGGGAAGGTGCCAGAAACGAGTTCTGTTGGTAGTTTTTACAGTACCCCGGTAGGCAAGAGAAAGGCACCACAAAACTTGTTCTACCTGCTTTCTGGGCTGAGAGGAGAATCGCTGAATTTTGGACTCGGCTGGTGAAAAAATGTTCCAAACACACCCCATGCACAACTCCACCGGGAAAGGTGCCAGAAACGAGTTCTGTTGGTAGTTTTTACACTACCCCGGTAGGCAGCTGAAAGGCATTACAAAACTTGTTGTACCTGCTTTCTGGGCTGAGATGGGGAACAGCTGAATTTTGGACTCGGCTGGTGACAAAATGTTCCAAACACACCCCATGCACACCTCCACCGGGGAAGGTGCCAGAAACGAGTTCTGTTGGTAGTTTTTACACTACCCCGGTAGGCAGCTGAAAGGCACCACAAAACTTGTTCTACCTGCTTTCTGGGCTGAGATGGAGAATCGCTGAATTTTGGACTCGGCTGGTGACAAAATGTTCCAAACACACCCCATGCACAACTCCTCCGGGGAAGGTGCCAGAAACGAGTTCTGTTGGTAGTTTTTACACTACCCCGGTAGGCAGCTGAAAGGCACCACAAAACTTGTTCTACCTGCTTTCTGCGCTGAGATGGAGAATCGCTGAATTTTGGACTCGGCTGGTGACAAAATGTTCCAAACACACCCCATGCACAACTCCACCGGGAAAGGTGCCAGAAACGAGTTCTGTTGGTAGTTTTTACAGTACCCCGGTAGGCAGCTGAAAGGCACCACAAAACTTGTTCTACCTGCTTTCTGGGCTGAGATGGGGAACGGCTGAATTTTGGACTCGGCTGGTGAAAAAATGTTCCAAACACACCCCATGCACAACTCCACCGGGGAAGGTGCCAGAAACGAGTTCTGTTGGTAGTTTTTACACTACCCCGGTAGGCAGCTGAAAGGCACCACAAAAGTTTTGCTACCTGCTTTCTGGGCTGAGATGGGGAACAGCTGAGTTTTGGACTCGGCTGCTGACAAAATGTTCCAAACACACCCCATGCACAACTCCACCGGGGAAGGTGCCAGAAACGAGTTCTGTTGGTAGTTTTTACAGTACCCCGGTAGGCAAGAGAAAGGCACCACAAAACTTGTTCTACCTGCTTTCTGGGCTGAGAGGAGAATCGCTGAATTTTGGACTCGGCTGGTGAAAAAATGTTCCAAACACACCCCATGCACAACTCCACCGGGAAAGGTGCCAGAAACGAGTTCTGTTGGTAGTTTTTACACTACCCCGGTAGGCAGCTGAAAGGCACCACAAAACTTGTTGTACCTGCTTTCTGGGCTGAGATGGGGAAGAGCTGAGTTTTGGACTCGGCTGCTGACAAAATGTTCCAAACACACCCCATGCACAACTCCACCGGGGAAGGTGCGAGAAAGGAGTTCTGTTGGTAGTTTTTACACTACCCCGGTAGGCAGCTGAAAGGCACCACAAAACTTGTTCTACCTGCTTTCTGGGCTGAGATGGGGAATCGCTGAATTTTGGACTCGGCTGGTGACAAAATGTTCCAAACACACCCCATGCACAACTCCACCGGGGAAGGTGCCAGAAACGAGTTCTGTTGGTAGTTTTTACAGTACCCCGGTAGGCAGCTGAAAGGCACCACAAAACTTGTTCTACCTGCTTTCTGGGCTGAGATGGGGAACGGCTGAGTTTTGGACTCGGCTGGTAACAAAATGTTCCAAACACACCCCATGCACAACTCCACCGGGGAAGGTGCCAGAAACGAGTTCTGTTGGTAGTTTTTACACTACCCCGGTAGGCAGCTGAAAGGCACCACAAAAGTTTTGCTACCTGCTTTCTGGGCTGAGATGGGGAACAGCTGAGTTTTGGACTCGGCTGCTGACAAAATGTTCCAAACACACCCCATGCACAACTCCACCGGGGAAGGTGCCAGAAACGAGTTCTGTTGGTAGTTTTTACAGTACCCCGGTAGGCAAGAGAAAGGCACCACAAAACTTGTTCTACCTGCTTTCTGGGCTGAGAGGAGAATCGCTGAATTTTGGACTCGGCTGGTGAAAAAATGTTCCAAACACACCCCATGCACAACTCCACCGGGAAAGGTGCCAGAAACGAGTTCTGTTGGTAGTTTTTACAGTACCCCGGTAGGCAGCTGAAAGGCATTACAAAACTTGTTGTACCTGCTTTCTGGGCTGAGATGGGGAACAGCTGAATTTTGGACTCGGCTGGTGACAAAATGTTCCAAACACACCCCATGCACACCTCCACCGGGGAAGGTGCCAGAAACGAGTTCTGTTGGTAGTTTTTACACTACCCCGGTAGGCAGCTGAAAGGCACCACAAAACTTGTTCTACCTGCTTTCTGGGCTGAGATGGAGAATCGCTGAATTTTGGACTCGGCTGGTGACAAAATGTTCCAAACACACCCCATGCACAACTCCTCCGGGGAAGGTGCCAGAAACGAGTTCTGTTGGTAGTTTTTACACTACCCCGGTAGGCAGCTGAAAGGCACCACAAAACTTGTTCTACCTGCTTTCTGCGCTGAGATGGAGAATCGCTGAATTTTGGACTCGGCTGGTGACAAAATGTTCCAAACACACCCCATGCACAACTCCACCGGGAAAGGTGCCAGAAACGAGTTCTGTTGGTAGTTTTTACAGTACCCCGGTAGGCAGCTGAAAGGCACCACAAAACTTGTTCTACCTGCTTTCTGGGCTGAGATGGGGAACGGCTGAATTTTGGACTCGGCTGGTGAAAAAATGTTCCAAACACACCCCATGCACAACTCCACCGGGGAAGGTGCCAGAAACGAGTTCTGTTGGTAGTTTTTACACTACCCCGGTAGGCAGCTGAAAGGCACCACAAAAGTTTTGCTACCTGCTTTCTGGGCTGAGATGGGGGGAACAGCTGAGTTTTGGACTCGGCTGCTGACAAAATGTTCCAAACACACCCCATGCACAACTCCACCGGGGAAGGTGCCAGAAACGAGTTCTGTTGGTAGTTTTTACAGTACCCCGGTAGGCAAGAGAAAGGCACCACAAAACTTGTTCTACCTGCTTTCTGGGCTGAGAGGAGAATCGCTGAATTTTGGACTCGGCTGGTGAAAAAATGTTCCAAACACACCCCATGCACAACTCCACCGGGAAAGGTGCCAGAAACGAGTTCTGTTGGTAGTTTTTACACTACCCCGGTAGGCAGCTGAAAGGCATTACAAAACTTGTTGTACCTGCTTTCTGGGCTGAGATGGGGAACAGCTGAATTTTGGACTCGGCTGGTGACAAAATGTTCCAAACACACCCCATGCACACCTCCACCGGGGAAGGTGCCAGAAACGAGTTCTGTTGGTAGTTTTTACACTACCCCGGTAGGCAGCTGAAAGGCACCACAAAACTTGTTCTACCTGCTTTCTGGGCTGAGATGGAGAATCGCTGAATTTTGGACTCGGCTGGTGACAAAATGTTCCAAACACACCCCATGCACAACTCCTCCGGGGAAGGTGCCAGAAACGAGTTCTGTTGGTAGTTTTTACACTACCCCGGTAGGCAGCTGAAAGGCACCACAAAACTTGTTCTACCTGCTTTCTGCGCTGAGATGGAGAATCGCTGAATTTTGGACTCGGCTGGTGACAAAATGTTCCAAACACACCCCATGCACAACTCCACCGGGAAAGGTGCCAGAAACGAGTTCTGTTGGTAGTTTTTACAGTACCCCGGTAGGCAGCTGAAAGGCACCACAAAACTTGTTGTACCTGCTTTCTGGGCTGAGATGGGGAACGGCTGAATTTTGGACTCGGCTGGTGACAAAATGTTCCAAACACACCCCATGCACACCTCCACCGTGAAGGTGCCAGAAACGAGTTCTGTTGGTAGTTTTTACAGTACCCCGGTAGGCAGCTGAAAGGCACCACAAAACTTGTTGTACCTGCTTTCTGGGCTGAGATGGGGATCAGCTGAAGTTTGGACTCGGCTGCTGACAAAATGTTCCAAACACACCCCATGCACAACTCCACCGGGGAAGGTGCGAGAAAGGAGTTCTGTTGGTAGTTTTTACACTACCCCGGTAGGCAGCTGAAAGGCACCACAAAACTTGTTCTACCTGCTTTCTGGGCTGAGATGGGGAATCGCTGAATTTTGGACTCGGCTGGTGACAAAATGTTCCAAACACACCCCATGCACACCTCCACCGGGGAAGGTGCCAGAAACGAGTTCTGTTGGTAGTTTTTACAGTACCCCGGTAGGCAAGAGAAAGGCACCACAAAACTTGTTCTACCTGCTTTCTGGGCTGAGATGGGGAACGGCTGAATTTTGGACTCGGCTGGTAACAAAATGTTCCAAACACACCCCATGCACAACTCCTCCGGGGAAGGTGCCAGAAACGAGTTCTGTTGGTAGTTTTTACACTACCCCGGTAGGCAGCTGAAAGGCACCACAAAAGTTTTGCTACCTGCTTTCTGGGCTGAGATGGGGAACAGCTGAGTTTTGGACTCGGCTGCTGACAAAATGTTCCAAACACACCCCATGCACAACTCCACCGGGGAAGGTGCCAGAAATGAGTTCTGTTGGTAGTTTTTACAGTACCCCCGGTAGGCAAGAGAAAGGCACCACAAAACTTGTTCTACCTGCTTTCTGGGCTGAGAGGAGAATCGCTGAATTTTGGACTCGGCTGGTGAAAAAATGTTCCAAACACACCCCATGCACAACTCCACCGGGAAAGGTGCCAGAAACGAGTTCTGTTGGTAGTTTTTACACTACCCCGGTAGGCAGCTGAAAGGCATTACAAAACTTGTTCTACCTGCTTTCTGGGCTGAGATGGGGAACAGCTGAATTTTGGACTCGGCTGGTGACAAAATGTTCCAAACACACCCCATGCACACCTCCACCGGGGAAGGTGCCAGAAACGAGTTCTGTTGGTAGTTTTTACACTACCCCGGTAGGCAGCTGAAAGGCACCACAAAACTTGTTGTACCTGCTTTCTGGGCTGAGATGGAGAATCGCTGAATTTTGGACTCGGCTGGTGACAAAATGTTCCAAACACACCCCATGCACAACTCCTCCGGGGAAGGTGCCAGAAACGAGTTCTGTTGGTAGTTTTTACAGTACCCCGGTAGGCAGCTGAAAGGCACCACAAAACTTGTTCTACCTGCTTTCTGGTGCTGAGATGGAGAATCGCTGAATTTTGGACTCGGCTGCTGACAAAATGTTCCAAACACACCCCATGCACAACTCCACCGGGAAAGGTGCCAGAAACGAGTTCTGTTGGTAGTTTTTACACTACCCCGGTAGGCAGCTGAAAGGCACCACAAAACTTGTTCTACCTGCTTTCTGGGCTGAGATGGGGAACGGCTGAATTTTGGACTCGGCTGGTGACAAAATGTTCACAAACACACCCCATGCACACCTCCACCGGGGAAGGTGCCAGAAACGAGTTCTGTTGGTAGTTTTTACACTACCCCGGTAGGCAGCTGAAAGGCACCACAAAACTTGTTGTACCTGCTTTCTGGGCTGAGATGGGGATCAGCTGAATTTTGGACTCGGCTGCTGACAAAATGTTCCAAACACACCCCATGCACAACTCCACCGGGGAAGGTGCGAGAAAGGAGTTCTGTTGGTAGTTTTTACACTACCCCGGTAGGCAGCTGAAAGGCACCACAAAAGTTTTGCTACCTGCTTTCTGGGCTGAGATGGGGGAATCGCTGAATTTTGGACACGGCTGGTGAAAAAATGTTCCAAACACACCCCATGCACAACTCCACCGGGGAAGGTGCCAGAAACGAGTTCTGTTGTAGTTTTTACAGTACCCCGGTAGGCAGCTGAAAGGCACCACAAAACTTGTTCTACCTGCTTTCTGGGCTGAGATGGGGAACGGCTGAATTTTGGACTCGGCTGCTGACAAAATGTTCCAAACACACCCCATGCACAACTCCACCAAGGAAGGTGCCAGAAACGAGTTCTGTTGGTAGTTTTTACACTACCCCGGTAGGCAGCTGAAAGGCACCACAAAAGTTTTGCTACCTGCTTTCTGGGCTGAGATGGGGAACAGCTGAGTTTTGGACTCGGCTGCTGACAAAATGTTCCAAACACACCCCATGCACAACTCCACCGGGGAAGGTGCCAGAAAGGAGTTCTGTTGGTAGTTTTTACAGTACCCCGGTAGGCAAGAGAAAGGCACCACAAAACTTGTTCTACCTGCTTTCTGGGCTGAGAGGAGAATCGCTGAATTTTGGACTCGGCTGGTGAAAAAATGTTCCAAACACACCCCATGCACAACTCCACCGGGAAAGGTGCCAGAAACGAGTTCTGTTGGTAGTTTTTACACTACCCCGGTAGGCAGCTGAAAGGCATTACAAAACTTGTTCTACCTGCTTTCTGGGCTGAGATGGGGAACAGCTAAATTTTGGACTCGGCTGGTGACAAAATGTTCCAAACACACCCCATGCACACCTCCACCGGGGAAGGTGCCAGAAACGAGTTCTGTTGGTAGTTTTTACACTACCCCGGTAGGCAGCTGAAAGGCACCACAAAACTTGTTCTACCTGCTTTCTGCGCTGAGATGGAGAATCGCTGAATTTTGGACTCGGCTGGTGACAAAATGTTCCAAACACACCCCATGCACAGCTCCACCGGCAAAGGTGCCAGAAACGAGTTCTGTTGGTAGTTTTTACACTACCCCAGTAGGCAGCTGAAGGCACCACAAAACTTGTTCTACCTGCTTTCTGGGCTGAGATGGAGAATCGCTGAATTTTGGACTCGGCTGCTGACAAAATGTTCCAAACACACCCCATGCACAGCTCCACCGGCAAAGGTGCCAGAAACGAGTTCTGTGGGTAGTTTTTTACACTACCCCGGTAGGCAGCTGAAAGGCACCACAAAAGTTTTTCTACCTGCTTTCTGGGCTGAGATGGGGAACAGCTGAGTTTTGGACTCGGCTGCTGACAAAATGTTCGAAACACACCCCATGCACAACTCCACCGAGGAAGGGGCCAGAAACGAGTTCTGTTGGTAGTTTTTACACTACCCCGGTAGGCAGCTGAAAGGCACCACAAAAGTTTTGCTACCTGCTTTCTGGGCTGAGATGGGGAATCGCTGAATTTTGGACTCGGCTGGTGAAAAAATGTTCCAAACACACCCCATGCACAACTCCTCCGGGGAAGGTGCCAGAAACGAGTTCTGTTGGTAGTTTTTACACTAACCCTGGTAGGCAGCTGAAAGGCACCACAAAACTTGTTCTACCTGCTTTCTGGGCTGAGATGGGGAACGGCTGAATTTTGGACTCGGCTGCTGAAAAAATGTTCCAAACACACCCCATGCACAACTCCACCGGGGAAGGTGCCAGAAACGAGTTCTGTTGGTAGTTTTTACAGTACCCCGGTAGGCAAGAGAAAGGCACCACAAAACTTGTTCTACCTGCTTTCTGGGCTGAGATGGAGAATCGCTGAATTTTGGACTCGGCTGCTGACAAAATGTTCCAAACACACCCCATGCACAACTCCTCCGGGGAAGGTGCCAGAAACGAGTTCTGTTGGTAGTTTTTACAGTGCCCCGGTACGCAAGAGAAAGGCACCACAAAACTTGTTCTACCTGCTTTCTGGGCTGAGATGGAGAATCGCTGAATTTTGGACTCGGCTGGTGACAAAATGTTCCAAACACACCCCATGCACAACTCCACCGGGGAAGGTGCCAGAAACGAGTTCTGTTGGTAGTTTTTACACTACCCCGGGTAGGCAGCTGAAAGGCACCACAAAAGTTTTGCTACCTGCTTTCTGGGCTGAGATGGGGAACAGCTGAGTTTTGGACTCGGCTGCTGACAAAATGTTCCAAACACACCCCATGCACAACTCCACCGAGGAAGGTGCCAGAAACGAGTTCTGTTGGTAGTTTTTACAGTACCCCGGTAGGCAAGAGAAAGGCACCACAAAACTTGTTCTACCTGCTTTCTGGGCTGAGAGGAGAATCGCTGAATTTTGGACTCGGCTCCTGACAAAATGTTCCAAACACACCCCATGCACAACTCCACCGGGGAAGGTGCCAGAAACGAGTTCTGTTGGTAGTTTTTACAGTACCCCGGTAGGCAGCTGAAAGGCACCACAAAACTTGTTGTACCTGCTTTCTGGGCTGAGATGGGGAACAGCTGAATTTTGGACTCGGCTGCTGACAAAATGTTCCAAACACACCCCATGCACAACTCCACCGAGGAAGGTGCCAGAAAGGAGTTCTGTTGGTAGTTTTTACACTACCCCGGGTAGGCAGCTGAAAGGCACCACAAAACTTGTTCTACCTGCTTTCTGGGCTGAGATGGGGAATCGCTGAATTTTGGACTCGGCTGCTGACAAAATGTTCCAAACACACCCCATGCACAACTCCACCGGGGAAGGTGCCAGAAACGAGTTCTGTTGGTAGTTTTTACAGTACCCCGGTAGGCAGCTGAAAGGCACCACAAAACTTGTTCTACCTGCTTTCTGGGCTGAGATGGGGAACGGCTGAATTTTGGACTCGGCTGGTAACAAAATGTTCCAAACACACCCCATGCACAACTCCACCGGCAAAGGTGCCAGAAACGAGTTCTGTTGGTAGTTTTTACACTACCCCGGTAGGCAGCTGAAAGGCACCACAAAACTTGTTGTACCTGCTTTCTGGGCTGAGATGGGGAACGGCTGAATTTTGGACTCGGCTGGTGAAAAAATGTTCCAAACACACCCCATGCACACCTCCACCGGGGAAGGTGCCAGAAACGAGTTCTGTTGGTAGTTTTTACACTACCCCGGTAGGCAGCTGAAAGGCACCACAAAACTTGTTGTACCTGCTTTCTGGGCTGAGATGGGGATCAGCTGATGTTTGGACTCGGCTGCTGACAAAATGTTCCAAACACACCCCATGCACAACTCCACCGGGGAAGGTGCGAGAAAGGAGTTCTGTTGGTAGTTTTTACACTACCCCGGTAGGCAGCTGAAAGGCACCACAAAAGTTTTTCTACCTGCTTTATGAGCTTAGATGGGGAATCGCTGAATTTTGGACTCGGCTGGTAACAAAATGTTCCAAACACACCCCATGCACAGCTCCACCGGGGAAGGTGCCAGAAACGAGTTCTGTTGGTAGTTTTTTACACTACCCCGGTAGGCAGCTGAAAGGCATTACAAAACTTGTTCTACCTGCTTTCTGGGCTGAGATGGGGAACAGCTGAGTTTTGGACTCGGCTGGTGACAAAATGTTCCAAACACACCCCATGCACAACTCCACCGGGGAAGGTGCCAGAAACGAGTTCTGTTGGTAGTTTTTACAGTACCCCGGTAGGCAGCTGAAAGGCACCACAAAACTTGTTCTACCTGCTTTCTGGGCTGAGATGGAGAATCGCTGAATTTTGGACTCGGCTGGTGACAAAATGTTCCAAACACACCCCATGCACAACTCCACCGGGAAAGGTGCCAGAAACGAGTTCTGTTGGTAGTTTTTACACTACCCCGGTAGGCAACTGAAAGGCACCACAAAACTTGTTCTACCTGCTTTCTGGGCTGAGATGGGGAATCGCTGAATTTTGGACTCGGCTGGTGACAAAATGTTCCAAACACACCCCATGCACAACTCCTCCGGGGAAGGTGCCAGAAACGAGTTCTGTTGGTAGTTTTTACAGTACCCCGGTAGGCAGCTGAAAGGCACCACAAAACTTGTTCTACCTGCTTTCTGGGCTGAGATGGAGAATAGCTGAATTTTGGACTCGGCTGCTGACAAAATGTTCCAAACACACCCCATGCACAGCTCCACCGGCAAAGGTGCCAGAAACGAGTTCTGTTGGTAGTTTTTACACTACCCCGGTAGGCAGCTGAAAGGCACCACAAAACTTGTTGTACCTGCTTTCTGGGCTGAGATGGGGGAATCGCTGAATTTTGGACTCGGCTGCTGACAAAATGTTCCAAACACACCCCATGCACAACTCCACCGGGGAAAGGTGCCAGAAACGAGTTCTGTTGGTAGTTTTTACAGTACCCCGGTAGGCAAGAGAAAGGCACCACAAAACTTGTTGTACCTGCTTTCTGGGCTGAGATGGAGAATCGCTGAATTTTGGACTCGGCTGGTGACAAAATGTTCCAAACACACCCCATGCACAACTCCTCCGGGGAAGGTGCCAGAAACGAGTTCTGTTGGTAGTTTTTACAGTACCCCGGTAGGCAGCTGAAAGGCACCACAAAACTTGTTCTACCTGCTTTCTGGGCTGAGATGGAGAATCGCTGAATTTTGGACTCGGCTGGTGACAAAATGTTCCAAACACACCCCATGCACAACTCCACCGGGAAAGGTGCCAGAAACGAGTTCTGTTGGTAGTTTTTACACTACCCCGGTAGGCAGCTGAAAGGCACCACAAAACTTGTTGTACCTGCTTTCTGGGGCTGAGATGGGGATCAGCTGAATTTTGGACTCGGCTGCTGACAAAATGTTCCAAACACACCCCATGCACAACTCCACCGGGGAAGGTGCGAGAAAGGAGTTCTGTTGGTAGTTTTTACACTACCCCGGTAGGCAGCTGAAAGGCACCACAAAACTTGTTCTACCTGCTTTCTGGGCTGAGATGGGGAATCGCTGAATTTTGGACACGGCTGGTGAAAAAATGTTCCAAACACACCCCATGCACAACTCCACCGGGGAAGGTGCCAGAAACGAGTTCTGTTGTAGTTTTTACAGTACCCCGGTAGGCAGCTGAAAGGCACCACAAAACTTGTTCTACCTGCTTTCTGGGCTGAGATGGGGAACGGCTGAATTTTGGACTCGGCTGGTAACAAAATGTTCCAAACACACCCCATGCACAACTCCACCGGGGAAGGTGCCAGAAACGAGTTCTGTTGGTAGTTTTTACACTACCCCGGTAGGCAGCTGAAAGGCACCACAAAAGTTTTGCTACCTGCTTTCTGGGCTGAGATGGGGAACAGCTGAGTTTTGGACTCGGCTGCTGACAAAATGTTCCAAACACACCCCATGCACAACTCCACCGGGGAAGGTGCCAGAAAGGAGTTCTGTTGGTAGTTTTTACAGTACCCCGGTAGGCAAGAGAAAGGCACCACAAAACTTGTTCTACCTGCTTTCTGGGCTGAGAGGAGAATCGCTGAATTTTGGACTCGGCTGGTGAAAAAATGTTCCAAACACACCCCATGCACAACTCCACCGGGAAAGGTGCCAGAAACGAGTTCTGTTGGTAGTTTTTACACTACCCCGGTAGGCAGCTGAAAGGCATTACAAAACTTGTTCTACCTGCTTTCTGGGCTGAGATGGGGAATCGCTGAATTTTGGACTCGGCTGGTAACAAAATGTTCCAAACACACCCCATGCACACCTCCACCGGGGAAGGTGCCAGAAACGAGTTCTGTTGGTAGTTTTTACACTACCCCGGTAGGCAGCTGAAAGGCACCACAAAACTTGTTCTACCTGCTTTCTGCGCTGAGATGGAGAATCGCTGAATTTTGGACTCGGCTGGTGACAAAATGTTCCAAACACACCCCATGCACAACTCCACTGGGGAAGGTGCCAGAAACGAGTTCTGTTGGTAGTTTTTACACTACCCCAGTAGGCAGCTGAAAGGCACCACAAAACTTGTTCTACCTGCTTTCTGGGCTGAGATGGAGAATCGCTGAATTTTGGACTCGGCTGCTGACAAAATGTTCCAAACACACCCCATGCACAGCTCCACCGGCAAAGGTGCCAGAAACGAGTTCTGTTGGTAGTTTTTACACTACCCCCGGTAGGCAGCTGAAAGGCACCACAAAAGTTTTTCTACCTGCTTTCTGGGCTGAGATGGGGAACAGCTGAGTTTTGGACTCGGCTGCTGACAAAATGTTCGAAACACACCCCATGCACAACTCCACCGAGGAAGGGGCCAGAAACGAGTTCTGTTGGTAGTTTTTACACTACCCCGGTAGGCAGCTGAAAGGCACCACAAAAGTTTTGCTACCTGCTTTCTGGGCTGAGATGGGGAATCGCTGAATTTTGGACTCGGCTGGTGAAAAAATGTTCCAAACACACCCCATGCACAACTCCTCCGGGGAAGGTGCCAGAAACGAGTTCTGTTGGTAGTTTTTACACTAACCCGGTAGGCAGCTGAAAGGCACCACAAAACTTGTTCTACCTGCTTTCTGGGCTGAGATGGGGAACGGCTGAATTTTGGACTCGGCTGCTGAAAAAATGTTCCAAACACACCCCATGCACAACTCCACCGGGGAAGGTGCCAGAAACGAGTTCTGTTGGTAGTTTTTACAGTACCCCGGTAGGCAAGAGAAAGGCACCACAAAACTTGTTCTACCTGCTTTCTGGGCTGAGATGGAGAATCGCTGAATTTTGGACTCGGCTGCTGACAAAATGTTCCAAACACACCCCATGCACAACTCCTCCGGGGAAGGTGCCAGAAACGAGTTCTGTTGGTAGTTTTTACAGTGCCCCGGTACGCAAGAGAAAGGCACCACAAAACTTGTTCTACCTGCTTTCTGGGCTGAGATGGAGAATCGCTGAATTTTGGACTCGGCTGGTGACAAAATGTTCCAAACACACCCCATGCACAACTCCACCGGGGAAGGTGCCAGAAACGAGTTCTGTTGGTAGTTTTTACACTACCCCGGTAGGCAGCTGAAAGGCACCACAAAAGTTTTGCTACCTGCTTTCTGGGCTGAGATGGGGAACAGCTGAGTTTTGGACTCGGCTGCTGACAAAATGTTCCAAACACACCCCATGCACAACTCCACCGGGGAAGGTGCCAGAAACGAGTTCTGTTGGTAGTTTTTACAGTACCCCGGTAGGCAAGAGAAAGGCACCACAAAACTTGTTCTACCTGCTTTCTGGGCTGAGAGGAGAATCGCTGAATTTTGGACTCGGCTCCTGACAAAATGTTCCAAACACACCCCATGCACAACTCCACCGGGGAAGGTGCCAGAAACGAGTTCTGTTGGTAGTTTTTACAGTACCCCGGTAGGCAGCTGAAAGGCACCACAAAACTTGTTGTACCTGCTTTCTGGGCTGAGATGGGGAACAGCTGAATTTTGGACTCGGCTGGTGACAAAATGTTCCAAACACACCCCATGCACAACTCCACCGAGGAAGGTGCCAGAAAGGAGTTCTGTTGGTAGTTTTTACACTACCCCGGTAGGCAGCTGAAAGGCACCACAAAACTTGTTCTACCTGCTTTCTGGGCTGAGATGGGGAATCGCTGAATTTTGGACTCGGCTGCTGACAAAATGTTCCAAACACACCCCATGCACAACTCCACCGGGGAAGGTGCCAGAAACGAGTTCTGTTGGTAGTTTTTACAGTACCCCGGTAGGCAGCTGAAAGGCACCACAAAACTTGTTCTACCTGCTTTCTGGGCTGAGATGGGGAACGGCTGAATTTTGGACTCGGCTGGTAACAAAATGTTCCAAACACACCCCATGCACAACTCCACCGGCAAAGGTGCCAGAAACGAGTTCTGTTGGTAGTTTTTACACTACCCCGGTAGGCAGCTGAAAGGCACCACAAAACTTGTTGTACCTGCTTTCTGGGCTGAGATGGGGGAACGGCTGAATTTTGGACTCGGCTGGTGAAAAAAATGTTCCAAACACACCCCATGCACACCTCCACCGGGGGAAGGTGCCAGAAACGAGTTCTGTTGGTAGTTTTTTACACTACCCCGGTAGGCAGCTGAAAGGCACCACAAAACTTGTTGTACCTGCTTTCTGGGCTGAGATGGGGATCAGCTGATGTTTGGACTCGGCTGCTGACAAAATGTTCCAAACACACCCCATGCACAACTCCACCGGGGAAGGTGCGAGAAAGGAGTTCTGTTGGTAGTTTTTACACTACCCCGGTAGGCAGCTGAAAGGCACCACAAAAGTTTTTCTACCTGCTTTATGGGCTTAGATGGGGAATCGCTGAATTTTGGACTCGGCTGGTAACAAAATGTTCCAAACACACCCCATGCACAGCTCCACCGGGGAAGGTGCCAGAAACGAGTTCTGTTGGTAGTTTTTACACTACCCCGGTAGGCAGCTGAAAGGCATTACAAAACTTGTTCTACCTGCTTTCTGGGCTGAGATGGGGAACAGCTGAGTTTTGGACTCGGCTGGTGACAAAATGTTCCAAACACACCCCATTGCACAACTCCACCGGGGAAGGTGCCAGAAACGAGTTCTGTTGGTAGTTTTTACAGTACCCCGGTAGGCAGCTGAAAGGCACCACAAAACTTGTTCTACCTGCTTTCTGGGCTGAGATGGAGAATCGCTGAATTTTGGACTCGGCTGGTGAAAAAATGTTCCAAACACACCCCCATGCACAACTCCACCGGGAAAGGTGCCAGAAACGAGTTCTGTTGGTAGTTTTTACACTACCCCGGTAGGCAACTGAAAGGCACCACAAAACTTGTTCTACCTGCTTTCTGGGCTGAGATGGGGAATCGCTGAATTTTGGACTCGGCTGGTGACAAAATGTTCCAAACACACCCCATGCACAACTCCTCCGGGGAAGGTGCCAGAAACGAGTTCTGTTGGTAGTTTTTACAGTACCCCGGTAGGCAGCTGAAAGGCACCACAAAACTTGTTCTACCTGCTTTCTGCTGAGATGGAGAATAGCTGAATTTTGGACTCGGCTGCTGACAAAATGTTCCAAACACACCCCATGCACAGCTCCACCGGCAAAGGTGCCAGAAACGAGTTCTGTTGGTAGTTTTTACACTACCCCGGTAGGCAGCTGAAAGGCACCACAAAACTTGTTGTACCTGCTTTCTGGGCTGAGATGGGGAATCGCTGAATTTTGGACTCGGCTGCTGACAAAATGTTCCAAACACACCCCATGCACAACTCCACCGGGAAAGGTGCCAGAAACGAGTTCTGTTGGTAGTTTTTACAGTACCCCGGTAGGCAAGAGAAAGGCACCACAAAACTTGTTCTACCTGCTTTCTGGGCTGAGATGGAGAATCGCTGAATTTTGGACTCGGCTGCTGACAAAATGTTCCAAACACACCCCATGCACAACTCCACCGGGGAAGGTGCGAGAAAGGAGTTCTGTTGGTAGTTTTTACACTACCCCGGTAGGCAGCTGAAAGGCACCACAAAAGTTTTTCTACCTGCTTTATGGGCTGAGATGGGGAATCGCTGAATTTTGGACTCGGCTGGTAACAAAATGTTCCAAACACACCCCATGCACAGCTCCACCGGGGAAGGTGCCAGAAACGAGTTCTGTTGGTAGTTTTTACACTACCCCGGTAGGCAGCTGAAAGGCATTACAAAACTTGTTCTACCTGCTTTCTGGGCTGAGATGGGGAACAGCTGAGTTTTGGACTCGGCTGGTGACAAAATGTTGCAAACACACCCCATGCACAACTCCACCGGGGAAGGTGCCAGAAACGAGTTCTGTTGGTAGTTTTTACAGTACCCCCGGTAGGCAAGAGAAAGGCACCACAAAACTTGTTCTACCTGCTTTCTGGGCTGAGAGGAGAATCGCTGAATTTTGGACTCGGCTGCTGACAAAATGTTCCAAACACACCCCATGCACAACTCCACCGGGAAAGGTGCCAGAAACGAGTTCTGTTGGTAGTTTTTACACTACCCCGGTAGGCAGCTGAAAGGCATTACAAAACTTGTTCTACCTGCTTTCTGGGCTGAGATGGGGATCAGCTGAATTTTGGACTCGGCTGCTGACAAAATGTTCCAAACACACCCCATGCACAACTCCACCGGGGAAGGTGCCAGAAACGAGTTCTGTTGGTAGTTTTTACACTACCCCGGTAGGCAGCTGAAAGGCACCAAAAAACTTGTTGTACCTGCTTTCTGGGCAGAGATGGGGAACGGCTGAATTTTGGACTCGGCTGGTGACAAAATGTTCCAAACACACCCCATGCACAACTCCACCGGGGAAGGTGCCAGAAACGAGTTCTGTTGGTAGTTTTTACAGTACCCCGGTAGGCAGCTGAAAGGCACCACAAAACTTGTTCTACCTGCTTTCTGGGCTGAGATGGGGAATCGCTGAATTTTGGACTCGGCTGGTGACAAAATGTTCCAAACACACCCCATGCACAACTCCACCGGGGAAGGTGCCAGAAACGAGTTCTGTTGGTAGTTTTTACACTACCCCGGTAGGCAGCTGAAAGGCACCACAAAACTTGTTCTACCTGCTTTCTGGGCTGAGATGGAGAATCGCTGAATTTTGGACTCGGCTGGTGACAAAATGTTCCAAACACACCCCATGCACAACTCCACCGGGGAAGGTGCCAGAAACGAGTTCTGTTGGTAGTTTTTACACTACCCCGGTAGGCAGCTGAAAGGCACCACAAAACTTGTTCTACCTGCTTTCTGCGCTGAGATGGAGAATCGCTGAATTTTGGACTCGGCTGGTGACAAAATGTTCCAAACACACCCCATGCACAACTCCACCGGGAAAGGTGCCAGAAACGAGTTCTGTTGGTAGTTTTTACACTACCCCGGTAGGCAGCTGAAAGGCACCACAAAACTTGTTGTACCTGCTTTCTGGGCTGAGATGGGGAACGGCTGAATTTTGGACTCGGCTGGTGACAAAATGTTCCAAACACACCCCATGCACACCTCCACCGGGGAAGGTGCCAGAAACGAGTTCTGTTGGTAGTTTTTACACTACCCCGGTAGGCAGCTGAAAGGCACCACAAAACTTGTTGTACCTGCTTTCTGGGCTGAGATGGGGATCAGCTGAAGTTTGGACTCGGCTGCTGACAAAATGTTCCAAACACACCCCATGCACAACTCCACCGGGGAAGGTGCGAGAAAGGAGTTCTGTTGGTAGTTTTTACACTACCCCGGTAGGCAGCTGAAAGGCACCACAAAACTTGTTGTACCTGCTTTCTGGGCTGAGATGGGGAATCGCTGAATTTTGGACTCGGCTGGTGACAAAATGTTCCAAACACACCCCATGCACAACTCCACCGGGGAAGGTGCCAGAAACGAGTTCTGTTGGTAGTTTTTACAGTACCCCGGTAGGCAGCTGAAAGGCACCACAAAACTTGTTCTACCTGCTTTCTGGGCTGAGATGGGGAACGGCTGAATTTTGGACTCGGCTGGTAACAAAATGTTCCAAACACACCCCATGCACAACTCCACCGGCAAAGGTGCCAGAAACGAGTTCTGTTGGTAGTTTTTACACTACCCCGGTAGGCAGCTGAAAGGCACCACAAAACTTGTTCTACCTGCTTTCTGGGCTGAGATGGGGAACAGCTGAGTTTTGGACTCGGCTGCTGACAAAATGTTCCAAACACACCCCATGCACAACTCCACCGGGGAAGGTGCCAGAAACGAGTTCTGTTGGTAGTTTTTACAGTACCCCGGTAGGCAAGAGAAAGGCACCACAAAACTTGTTCTACCTGCTTTCTGGGCTGAGAGGAGAATCGCTGAATTTTGGACTCGGCTGCTGACAAAATGTTCCAAACACACCCCATGCACAACTCCACCGGGAAAGGTGCCAGAAACGAGTTCTGTTGGTAGTTTTTACACTACCCCGGTAGGCAGCTGAAAGGCATTACAAAACTTGTTCTACCTGCTTTCTGGGCTGAGATGGGGATCAGCTGAATTTTGGACTCGGCTGCTGACAAAATGTTCCAAACACACCCCATGCACAACTCCACCGGGGAAGGTGCCAGAAACGAGTTCTGTTGGTAGTTTTTACACTACCCCGGTAGGCAGCTGAAAGGCACCAAAAAACTTGTTGTACCTGCTTTCTGGGCTGAGATGGGGAACGGCTGAATTTTGGACTCGGCTGGTGACAAAATGTTCCAAACACACCCCATGCACAACTCCACCGGGGAAGGTGCCAGAAACGAGTTCTGTTGGTAGTTTTTACACTACCCCGGTAGGCAGCTGAAAGGCACCACAAAACTTGTTCTACCTGCTTTCTGGGCTGAGATGGAGAATCGCTGAATTTTGGACTCGGCTGCTGACAAAATGTTCCAAACACACCCCATGCACAACTCCACCGGGGAAGGTGCCAGAAACGAGTTCTGTTGGTAGTTTTTACACTACCCCGGTAGGCAGCTGAAAGGCACCACAAAACTTGTTCTACCTGCTTTCTGCGCTGAGATGGAGAATCGCTGAATTTTGGACTCGGCTGGTGACAAAATGTTCCAAACACACCCCATGCACAACTCCACCGGGAAAGGTGCCAGAAACGAGTTCTGTTGGTAGTTTTTACACTACCCCGGTAGGCAGCTGAAAGGCACCACAAAACTTGTTGTACCTGCTTTCTGGGCTGAGATGGGGAACGGCTGAATTTTGGACTCGGCTGGTGACAAAATGTTCCAAACACACCCCATGCACACCTCCACCGGGGAAGGTGCCAGAAACGAGTTCTGTTGGTAGTTTTTACACTACCCCGGTAGGCAGCTGAAAGGCACCACAAAACTTGTTGTACCTGCTTTCTGGGCTGAGATGGGGATCAGCTGAAGTTTGGACTCGGCTGCTGACAAAATGTTCCAAACACACCCCATGCACAACTCCACCGGGGAAGGTGCGAGAAAGGAGTTCTGTTGGTAGTTTTTACACTACCCCGGTAGGCAGCTGAAAGGCACCACAAAACTTGTTGTACCTGCTTTCTGGGCTGAGATGGGGAATCGCTGAATTTTGGACTCGGCTGGTGACAAAATGTTCCAAACACACCCCATGCACAACTCCACCGGGGAAGGTGCCAGAAACGAGTTCTGTTGGTAGTTTTTACAGTACCCCGGTAGGCAGCTGAAAGGCACCACAAAACTTGTTCTACCTGCTTTCTGGGCTGAGATGGGGAACGGCTGAATTTTGGACTCGGCTGGTAACAAAATGTTCCAAACACACCCCATGCACAACTCCACCGGGGAAGGTGCGAGAAAGGAGTTCTGTTGGTAGTTTTTACACTACCCCGGTAGGCAGCTGAAAGGCACCACAAAAGTTTTGCTACCTGCTTTCTGGGCTGAGATGGGGAATCGCTGAATTTTGGACTCGGCTGGTGAAAAAATGTTCCAAACACACCCCATGCACAACTCCACCGGGGAAGGTGCCAGAAACGAGTTCTGTTGGTAGTTTTTACAGTACCCCCGGTAGGCAAGAGAAAGGCACCACAAAACTTGTTCTACCTGCTTTCTGGGCTGAGAGGAGAATCGCTGAATTTTGGACTCGGCTGGTGACAAAATGTTCCAAACACACCCCATGCACAACTCCACCGGGAAAGGTGCCAGAAACGAGTTCTGTTGGTAGTTTTTACACTACCCCGGTAGGCAGCTGAAAGGCATTACAAAACTTGTTCTACCTGCTTTCTGGGCTGAGATGGGGAACAGCTGAATTTTGGACTCGGCTGGTGACAAAATGTTCCAAACACACCCCATGCACACCTCCACCGGGGAAGGTGCCAGAAACGAGTTCTGTTGGTAGTTTTTACACTACCCCGGTAGGCAGCTGAAAGGCACCACAAAACTTGTTCTACCTGCTTTCTGGGCTGAGATGGAGAATCGCTGAATTTTGGACTCGGCTGGTGACAAAATGTTCCAAACACACCCCATGCACAACTCCACCGGGGAAGGTGCCAGAAACGAGTTCTGTTGGTAGTTTTTACACTACCCCGGTAGGCAGCTGAAAGGCACCACAAAACTTGTTCTACCTGCTTTCTGGGCTGAGATGGAGAATCGCTGAATTTTGGACTCGGCTGCTGACAAAATGTTCCAAACACACCCCATGCACAACTCCACCGAGGAAGGGGCCAGAAACGAGTTCTGTTGGTAGTTTTTACACTACCCCGGTAGGCAGCTGAAAGGCACCACAAAAGTTTTGCTACCTGCTTTCTGGGCTGAGATGGGGAACAGCTGAATTTTGGACTCGGCTGCTGACAAAATGTTCCAAACACACCCCATGCACAACTCCTCCGGGGAAGGTGCCAGAAACGAGTTCTGTTGGTAGTTTTTACACTACCCCCGGTAGGCAGCTGAAAGGCACCACAAAACTTGTTCTACCTGCTTTCTGGGCTGAGATGGGGAATCGCTGAATTTTGGACTCGGCTGCTGAAAAAATGTTCCAAACACACCCCATGCACAACTCCACCGGGGAAGGTGCCAGAAACGAGTTCTGTTGGTAGTTTTTACAGTACCCCGGTAGGCAAGAGAAAGGCACCACAAAACTTGTTCTACCTGCTTTCTGGGCTGAGATGCAGAATCGCTGAATTTTGGACTCGGCTGCTGACAAAATGTTCCAAACACACCCCATGCACAACTCCTCCGGGGAAGGTGCCAGAAACGAGTTCTGTTGGTAGTTTTTACAGTACCCCGGTAGGCAGCTGAAAGGCACCACAAAACTTGTTCTACCTGCTTTCTGGGCTGAGATGGGGAACGGCTGAATTTTGGACTCGGCTGGTAACAAAATGTTCCAAACACACCCCATGCACAACTCCACCGGGGAAGGTGCGAGAAAGGAGTTCTGTTGGTAGTTTTTACACTACCCCGGTAGGCAGCTGAAAGGCACCACAAAAGTTTTGCTACCTGCTTTCTGGGCTGAGATGGGGAATCGCTGAATTTTGGACTCGGCTGGTGAAAAAATGTTCCAAACACACCCCATGCACAACTCCACCGGGGAAGGTGCCAGAAACGAGTTCTGTTGGTAGTTTTTACAGTACCCCGGTAGGCAAGAGAAAGGCACCACAAAACTTGTTCTACCTGCTTTCTGGGCTGAGAGGAGAATCGCTGAATTTTGGACTCGGCTGGTGACAAAATGTTCCAAACACACCCCATGCACAACTCCACCGGGAAAGGTGCCAGAAACGAGTTCTGTTGGTAGTTTTTACACTACCCCGGTAGGCAGCTGAAAGGCATTACAAAACTTGTTCTACCTGCTTTCTGGGCTGAGATGGGGAACAGCTGAATTTTGGACTCGGCTGGTGACAAAATGTTCCAAACACACCCCATGCACACCTCCACCGGGGAAGGTGCCAGAAACGAGTTCTGTTGGTAGTTTTTACACTACCCCGGTAGGCAGCTGAAAGGCACCACAAAACTTGTTCTACCTGCTTTCTGGGCTGAGATGGAGAATCGCTGAATTTTGGACTCGGCTGGTGACAAAATGTTCCAAACACACCCCATGCACAGCTCCACCGGCAAAGGTGCCAGAAACGAGTTCTGTTGGTAGTTTTTACACTACCCCGGTAGGCAGCTGAAAGGCACCACAAAAGTTTTTCTACCTGCTTTCTGGGCTGAGATGGGGAACAGCTGAATTTTGGACTCGGCTGCTGACAAAATGTTCCAAACACACCCCATGCACAGCTCCACCGGGGAAGGTGCCAGAAACGAGTTCTGTTGGTAGTTTTTACACTACCCCGGTAGGCAGCTGAAAGGCACCACAAAAGTTTTGCTACCTGCTTTCTGGGCTGAGATGGGGAATCGCTGAATTTTGGACTCGGCTGCTGACAAAATGTTCCAAACACACCCCATGCACAACTCCTCCGGGGAAGGGGCCAGAAACGAGTTCTGTTGGTAGTTTTTACACTACCCCGGTAGGCAGCTGAAAGGCACCACAAAAGTTTTGCTACCTGCTTTCTGGGCTGAGATGGGGAACAACTGAATTTTGGACTCGGCTGCTGACAAAATGTTCCAAACACACCCCATGCACAACTCCTCCGGGGAAGGTGCCAGAAACGAGTTCTGTTGGTAGTTTTTACACTACCCCGGTAGGCAGCTGAAAGGCACCACAAAACTTGTTCTACCTGCTTTCTGGGCTGAGATGGGGAACGGCTGAATTTTGGACTCGGCTGCTGAAAAAATGTTCCAAACACACCCCATGCACAACTCCACCGGGGAAGGTGCCAGAAACGAGTTCTGTTGGTAGTTTTTACAGTACCCCGGTAGGCAAGAGAAAGGCACCACAAAACTTGTTCTACCTGCTTTCTGGGCTGAGATGCAGAATCGCTGAATTTTGGACTCGGCTGCTGACAAAATGTTCCAAACACACCCCATGCACAACTCCTCCGGGGAAGGTGCCAGAAACGAGTTCTGTTGGTAGTTTTTACAGTGCCCCGGTACGCAAGAGAAAGGCACCACAAAACTTGTTCTACCTGCTTTCTGGGCTGAGATGGAGAATCGCTGAATTTTGGACTCGGCTGCTGACAAAATGTTCCAAACACACCCCATGCACAACTCCACCGGGGAAGGTGCCAGAAACGAGTTCTGTTGGTAGTTTTTACACTACCCCGGTAGGCAGCTGAAAGGCACCACAAAAGTTTTGCTACCTGCTTTCTGGGCTGAGATGGGGAACAGCTGAGTTTTGGACTCGGCTGCTGACAAAATGTTCCAAACACACCCCATGCACAACTCCACCGGGGAAGGTGTCAGAAACGAGTTCTGTTGGTAGTTTTTACAGTACCCCGGTAGGCAAGAGAAAGGCACCACAAAACTTGTTCTACCTGCTTTCTGGGCAGAGATGGGGAAAGGAGGAATTTTGGACTCGGCTGGTGACAAAATGTTCCAAACACACCCCATGCACACCTCCACCGGGGAAGGTGCCAGAAACGAGTTCTGTTGGTAGTTTTTACACTACCCCGGTAGGCAGCTGAAAGGCACCACAAAACTTGTTCTACCTGCTTTCTGGGCTGAGATGGAGAATCGCTGAATTTTGGACTCGGCTGGTGACAAAATGTTCCAAACACACCCCATGCACAACTCCACCGGGGAAGGTGCCAGAAACGAGTTCTGTTGGTAGTTTTTACACTACCCCGGTAGGCAGCTGAAAGGCACCACAAAACTTGTTCTACCTGCTTTCTGGGCTGAGATGGAGAATCGCTGAATTTTGGACTCGGCTGCTGACAAAATGTTCCAAACACACCCCATGCACAACTCCACCGAGGAAGGGGCCAGAAACGAGTTCTGTTGGTAGTTTTTACACTACCCCGGTAGGCAGCTGAAAGGCACCACAAAAGTTTTGCTACCTGCTTTCTGGGCTGAGATGGGGAACAGCTGAATTTTGGACTCGGCTGCTGACAAAATGTTCCAAACACACCCCATGCACAACTCCTCCGGGGAAGGTGCCAGAAACGAGTTCTGTTGGTAGTTTTTACACTACCCCGGTAGGCAGCTGAAAGGCACCACAAAACTTGTTCTACCTGCTTTCTGGGCTGAGATGGGGAACGGCTGAATTTTGGACTCGGCTGCTGAAAAAATGTTCCAAACACACCCCATGCACAACTCCACCGGGGAAGGTGCCAGAAACGAGTTCTGTTGGTAGTTTTTACAGTACCCCGGTAGGCAAGAGAAAGGCACCACAAAACTTGTTCTACCTGCTTTCTGGGCTGAGATGCAGAATCGCTGAATTTTGGACTCGGCTGCTGACAAAATGTTCCAAACACACCCCATGCACAACTCCTCCGGGGAAGGTGCCAGAAACGAGTTCTGTTGGTAGTTTTTACAGTACCCCGGTAGGCAGCTGAAAGGCACCACAAAACTTGTTCTACCTGCTTTCTGGGCTGAGATGGGGAACGGCTGAATTTTGGACTCGGCTGGTAACAAAATGTTCCAAACACACCCCATGCACAACTCCACCGGGGAAGGTGCGAGAAAGGAGTTCTGTTGGTAGTTTTTACACTACCCCGGTAGGCAGCTGAAAGGCACCACAAAAGTTTTGCTACCTGCTTTCTGGGCTGAGATGGGGAATCGCTGAATTTTGGACTCGGCTGGTGAAAAAATGTTCCAAACACACCCCATGCACAACTCCACCGGGGAAGGTGCCAGAAACGACTTCTCTTGGTATTTTATACAGTGCTCCGGTAGGCAAGAGAAAGGCACCACAAAACTTGTTCTACCTGCTTTCTGGGCTGAGAGGAGAATCGCTGAATTTTGGACTCGGCTGGTGACAAAATGTTCCAAACACACCCCATGCACAACTCCACCGGGAAAGGTGCCAGAAACGAGTTCTGTTGGTAGTTTTTACACTACCCCGGTAGGCAGCTGAAAGGCATTACAAAACTTGTTCTACCTGCTTTCTGGGCTGAGATGGGGAACAGCTGAATTTTGGACTCGGCTGGTGACAAAATGTTCCAAACACACCCCATGCACACCTCCACCGGGGAAGGTGCCAGAAACGAGTTCTGTTGGTAGTTTTTACACTACCCCGGTAGGCAGCTGAAAGGCACCACAAAACTTGTTCTACCTGCTTTCTGGGCTGAGATGGAGAATCGCTGAATTTTGGACTCGGCTGGTGACAAAATGTTCCAAACACACCCCATGCACAGCTCCACCGGCAAAGGTGCCAGAAACGAGTTCTGTTGGTAGTTTTTACACTACCCCGGTAGGCAGCTGAAAGGCACCACAAAAGTTTTTCTACCTGCTTTCTGGGCTGAGATGGGGAACAGCTGAATTTTGGACTCGGCTGCTGACAAAATGTTCCAAACACACCCCATGCACAGCTCCACCGGGGAAGGTGCCAGAAACGAGTTCTGTTGGTAGTTTTTACACTACCCCGGTAGGCAGCTGAAAGGCACCACAAAAGTTTTGCTACCTGCTTTCTGGGCTGAGATGGGGAATCGCTGAATTTTGGACTCGGCTGCTGACAAAATGTTCCAAACACACCCCATGCACAACTCCACCGAGGAAGGGGCCAGAAACGAGTTCTGTTGGTAGTTTTTACACTACCCCGGTAGGCAGCTGAAAGGCACCACAAAAGTTTTGCTACCTGCTTTCTGGGCTGAGATGGGGAACAACTGAATTTTGGACTCGGCTGCTGACAAAATGTTCCAAACACACCCCATGCACAACTCCTCCGGGGAAGGTGCCAGAAACGAGTTCTGTTGGTAGTTTTTACACTACCCCGGTAGGCAGCTGAAAGGCACCACAAAACTTGTTCTACCTGCTTTCTGGGCTGAGATGGGGAACGGCTGAATTTTGGACTCGGCTGCTGAAAAAATGTTCCAAACACACCCCATGCACAACTCCACCGGGGAAGGTGCCAGAAACGAGTTCTGTTGGTAGTTTTTACAGTACCCCGGTAGGCAAGAGAAAGGCACCACAAAACTTGTTCTACCTGCTTTCTGGGCTGAGATGCAGAATCGCTGAATTTTGGACTCGGCTGCTGACAAAATGTTCCAAACACACCCCATGCACAACTCCTCCGGGGAAGGTGCCAGAAACGAGTTCTGTTGGTAGTTTTTACAGTGCCCCGGTACGCAAGAGAAAGGCACCACAAAACTTGTTCTACCTGCTTTCTGGGCTGAGATGGAGAATCGCTGAATTTTGGACTCGGCTGCTGACAAAATGTTCCAAACACACCCCATGCACAACTCCACCGGGGAAGGTGCCAGAAACGAGTTCTGTTGGTAGTTTTTACACTACCCCGGTAGGCAGCTGAAAGGCACCACAAAAGTTTTGCTACCTGCTTTCTGGGCTGAGATGGGGAACAGCTGAGTTTTGGACTCGGCTGCTGACAAAATGTTCCAAACACACCCCATGCACAACTCCACCGGGGAAGGTGTCAGAAACGAGTTCTGTTGGTAGTTTTTACAGTACCCCGGTAGGCAAGAGAAAGGCACCACAAAACTTGTTCTACCTGCTTTCTGGGCAGAGATGGGGAAAGGAGGAATTTTGGACTCGGCTGGTGACAAAATGTTCCAAACACACCCCATGCACAACTCCACCGGGGAAGGTGCCAGAAACGAGTTCTGTTGGTAGTTTTTACACTACCCCGGTAGGCAGCTGAAAGGCACCACAAAACTTGTTGTACCTGCTTTCTGGTCTGAGATGGGGAACAGCTGAATTTTGGACTCGGCTGCTGACAAAATGTTCCAAACACACCCCATGCACAACTCCACCGAGGAAGGGGCCAGAAAGGAGTTCTGTTGGTAGTTTTTACACTACCCCGGTAGGCAGCTGAAAGGCACCACAAAACTTGTTCTACCTGCTTTCTGGGCTGAGATGGGGAATCGCTGAATTTTGGACTCGGCTGCTGACAAAATGTTCCAAACACACCCCATGCACAGCTCCACCGGCAAAGGTGCCAGAAACGAGTTCTGTTGGTAGTTTTTACAGTACCCCGGTAGGCAGCTGAAAGGCACCACAAAACTTGTTCTACCTGCTTTCTGGGCTGAGATGGGGAACGGCTGAATTTTGGACTCGGCTGGTAACAAAATGTTCCAAACACACCCCATGCACAACTCCACCGGCAAAGGTGCCAGAAACGAGTTCTGTTGGTAGTTTTTACACTACCCCGGTAGGCAGCTGAAAGGCACCACAAAACTTGTTGTACCTGCTTTCTGGGCTGAGATGGGGAACGGCTGAATTTTGGACTCGGCTGGTGAAAAAATGTTCCAAACACACCCCATGCACAACTCCACCGGGGAAGGTGCCAGAAACGAGTTCTGTTGGTAGTTTTTACACTACCCCGGTAGGCAGCTGAAAGGCACCACAAAACTTGTTGTACCTGCTTTCTGGGCTGAGATGGGGATCAGCTGATGTTTGGACTCGGCTGCTGACAAAATGTTCCAAACACACCCCATGCACAACTCCACCGGGGAAGGTGCGAGAAAGGAGTTCTGTTGGTAGTTTTTACACTACCCCGGTAGGCAGCTGAAAGGCACCACAAAAGTTTTTCTACCTGCTTTATGGGCTTAGATGGGGAATCGCTGAATTTTGGACTCGGCTGGTAACAAAATGTTCCAAACACACCCCATGCACAGCTCCACCGGCAAAGGTGCCAGAAACGAGTTCTGTTGGTAGTTTTTACACTACCCCGGTAGGCAGCTGAAAGGCATTACAAAACTTGTTCTACCTGCTTTCTGGGCTGAGATGGGGAACAGCTGAGCTTTGGACTCGGCTGGTGACAAAATGTTCCAAACACACCCCATGCACAACTCCACCGGGGAAGGTGCCAGAAACGAGTTCTGTTGGTAGTTTTTACAGTACCCCGGTAGGCAGCTGAAAGGCACCACAAAACTTGTTCTACCTGCTTTCTGGGCTGAGATGGAGAATCGCTGAATTTTGGACTCGGCTGGTGAAAAAATGTTCCAAACACACCCCATGCACAACTCCACCGGGAAAGGTGCCAGAAACGAGTTCTGTTGGTAGTTTTTACACTACCCCGGTAGGCAACTGAAAGGCACCACAAGACTTGTTCTACCTGCTTTCTGGGCTGAGATGGGGAATCGCTGAATTTTGGACTCGGCTGCTGACAAAATGTTCCAAACACACCCCATGCACAACTCCTCCGGGGAAGGTGCCAGAAACGAGTTCTGTTGGTAGTTTTTACAGTACCCCGGTAGGCAGCTGAAAGGCACCACAAAACTTGTTCTACCTGCTTTCTGGGCTGAGATGGAGAATCGCTGAATTTTGGACTCGGCTGCTGACAAAATGTTCCAAACACACCCCATGCACAACTCCACCGGGGAAGGTGCGAGAAAGGAGTTCTGTTGGTAGTTTTTACACTACCCCGGTAGGCAGCTGAAAGGCACCACAAAAGTTTTTCTACCTGCTTTATGGGCTTAGATGGGGAATCGCTGAATTTTGGACTCGGCTGGTAACAAAATGTTCCAAACACACCCCATGCACAGCTCCACCGGGGAAGGTGCCAGAAACGAGTTCTGTTGGTAGTTTTTACACTACCCCGGTAGGCAGCTGAAAGGCATTACAAAACTTGTTCTACCTGCTTTCTGGGCTGAGATGGGGAACAGCTGAGTTTTGGACTCGGCTGGTGACAAAATGTTCCAAACACACCCCATGCACAACTCCACCGGGGAAGGTGCCAGAAACGAGTTCTGTTGGTAGTTTTTACAGTACCCCGGTAGGCAGCTGAAAGGCACCACAAAACTTGTTCTACCTGCTTTCTGGGCTGAGAGGAGAATCGCTGAATTTTGGACTCGGCTGCTGACAAAATGTTCCAAACACACCCCATGCACAACTCCACCGGGAAAGGTGCCAGAAACGAGTTCTGTTGGTAGTTTTTACACTACCCCGGTAGGCAGCTGAAAGGCATTACAAAACTTGTTCTACCTGCTTTCTGGGCTGAGATGGGGAACAGCTGAATTTTGGACTCGGCTGCTGACAAAATGTTCCAAACACACCCCATGCACAACTCCACCGGGGAAGGTGCCAGAAACGAGTTCTGTTGGTAGTTTTTACACTACCCCGGTAGGCAGCTGAAAGGCACCAAAAAACTTGTTGTACCTGCTTTCTGGGCAGAGATGGGGAACGGCTGAATTTTGGACTCGGCTGGTGACAAAATGTTCCAAACACACCCCATGCACAACTCCACCGGGGAAGGTGCCAGAAACGAGTTCTGTTGGTAGTTTTTACACTACCCCGGTAGGCAGCTGAAAGGCACCACAAAACTTGTTCTACCTGCTTTCTGGGCTGAGATGGGGAATCGCTGAATTTTGGACTCGGCTGGTGACAAAATGTTCCAAACACACCCCATGCACAACTCCACCGGGAAAGGTGCCAGAAACGAGTTCTGTTGGTAGTTTTTACACTACCCCGGTAGGCAGCTGAAAGGCACCACAAAACTTGTTGTACCTGCTTTCTGGGCTGAGATGGGGAACGGCTGAATTTTGGACTCGGCTGGTGACAAAATGTTCCAAACACACCCCATGCACACCTCCACCGGGGAAGGTGCCAGAAACGAGTTCTGTTGGTAGTTTTTACACTACCCCAGTAGGCAGCTGAAAGGCACCACAAAACTTGTTGTACCTGCTTTCTGGGCTGAGATGGGGAACAACTGAATTTTGGACTCGGCTGCTGACAAAATGTTCCAAACACACCCCATGCACAACTCCACCGGGGAAGGTGCCAGAAACGAGTTCTGTTGGTAGTTTTTACACTACCCCGGTAGGCAGCTGAAAGGCACCACAAAACTTGTTCTACCTGCTTTCTGGGCTGAGATGGGGAATAGCTGAATTTTGGACTCGGCTGGTAACAAAATGTTCCAAACACACCCCATGCACACCTCCACCGGGGAAGGTGCCAGAAACGAGTTCTGTTGGTAGTTTTTACACTACCCCAGTAGGCAGCTGAAAGGCACCACAAAACTTGTTGTACCTGCTTTCTGGGCTGAGATGGGGATCAGCTGAATTTTGGACTCGGCTGCTGACAAAATGTTCCAAACACACCCCATGCACAGCTCCACCGGCAAAGGTGCCAGAAACGAGTTCTGTTGGTAGTTTTTACACTACCCCGGTAGGCAGCTGAAAGGCACCACAAAACTTGTTGTACCTGCTTTCTGGGCTGAGATGAGGAACGGCTGAATTTTGGACTCGGCTGGTGACAAAATGTTCCAAACACACCCCATGCACAACTCCACCGGGGAAGGTGCCAGAAACGAGTTCTGTTGGTAGTTTTTACACTACCCCGGTAGGCAGCTGAAAGGCACCACAAAACTTGTTGTACCTGCTTTCTGGGCTGAGATGGGGAACAGCTGAATTTTGGACTCGGCTGGTGACAAAATGTTCCAAACACACCCCATGCACAACTCCACCGAGGAAGGTGCCAGAAACGAGTTCTGTTGGTAGTTTTTACACTACCCCGGTAGGCAGCTGAAAGGCACCACAAAACTTGTTGTACCTGCTTTCTGGGCTGAGATGGGGAACGGCTGAATTTTGGACTCGGCTGGTAACAAAATGTTCCAAACACACCCCATGCACACCTCCACCGGGGAAGGTGCCAGAAACGAGTTCTGTTGGTAGTTTTTACACTACCCCGGTAGGCAGCTGAAAGGCACCACAAAACTTGTTGTACCTGCTTTCTGGGCTGAGATGGAGAATCGCTGAATTTTGGACTCGGCTGCTGACAAAATGTTCCAAACACACCCCATGCACAACTCCACCGGGGAAGGTGCGAGAAAGGAGTTCTGTTGGTAGTTTTTACACTACCCCGGTAGGCAGCTGAAAGGCACCACAAAACTTGTTCTACCTGCTTTCTGGGCTGAGATGGGGAACGGCTGAATTTTGGACTCGGCTGGTAACAAAATGTTCCAAACACACCCCATGCACAGCTCCACCGGCAAAGGTGCCAGAAACGAGTTCTGTTGGTAGTTTTTACACTACCCCGGTAGGCAGCTGAAAGGCACCACAAAAGTTTTGCTACCTGCTTTCTGGGCTGAGATGGGGAACAGCTGAGTTTTGGACTCGGCTGCTGACAAAATGTTCCAAACACACCCCATGCACAACTCCACCGGGGAAGGTGCCAGAAACGAGTTCTGTTGGTAGTTTTTACACTACCCCGGTAGGCAGCTGAAAGGCACCACAAAACTTGTTCTACCTGCTTTCTGGGCTGAGATGGGGAATCGCTGAATTTTGGACTCGGCTGGTGACAAAATGTTCCAAACACACCCCATGCACAACTCCACCGGGGAAGGTGCCAGAAACGAGTTCTGTTGGTAGTTTTTACACTACCCCGGTAGGCAGCTGAAAGGCACCACAAAACTTGTTCTACCTGCTTTCTGGGCTGAGATGGGGAATAGCTGAATTTTGGACTCGGCTGGTAACAAAATGTTCCAAACACACCCCATGCACACCTCCACCGGGGAAGGTGCCAGAAACGAGTTCTGTTGGTAGTTTTTACACTACCCCAGTAGGCAGCTGAAAGGCACCACAAAACTTGTTCTACCTGCTTTCTGGGCTGAGATGGAGAATCGCTGAATTTTGGACTCGGCTGGTGACAAAATGTTCCAAACACACCCCATGCACAGCTCCACCGGCAAAGGTGCCAGAAACGAGTTCTGTTGGTAGTTTTTACACTACCCCGGTAGGCAGCTGAAAGGCACCACAAAAGTTTTTCTACCTGCTTTCTGGGCTGAGATGGGGAACAGCTGAATTTTGGACTCGGCTGCTGACAAAATGTTCCAAACACACCCCATGCACAGCTCCACCGGCAAAGGTGCCAGAAACGAGTTCTGTTGGTAGTTTTTACACTACCCCGGTAGGCAGCTGAAAGGCACCACAAAACTTGTTCTACCTGCTTTCTGGGCTGAGATGGGGAACAGCTGAATTTTGGACTCGGCTGGTGACAAAATGTTCCAAACACACCCCATGCACAACTCCACCGAGGAAGGTGCCAGAAACGAGTTCTGTTGGTAGTTTTTACACTACCCCGGTAGGCAGCTGAAAGGCACCACAAAACTTGTTGTACCTGCTTTCTGGGCTGAGATGGAGAATCGCTGAATTTTGGACTCGGCTGGTGACAAAATGTTCCAAACACACCCCATGCACACCTCCACCGGGGAAGGTGCCAGAAACGAGTTCTGTTGGTAGTTTTTACACTACCCCGGTAGGCAGCTGAAAGGCACCACAAAACTTGTTGTACCTGCTTTCTGGGCTGAGATGGAGAATCGCTGAATTTTGGACTCGGCTGCTGACAAAATGTTCCAAACACACCCCATGCACAACTCCTCCGGGGAAGGTGCCAGAAACGAGTTCTGTTGGTAGTTTTTACAGTACCCCGGTAGGCAGCTGAAAGGCACCACAAAACTTGTTCTACCTGCTTTCTGGGCTGAGATGGAGAATCGCTGAATTTTGGACTCGGCTGGTGACAAAATGTTCCAAACACACCCCATGCACACCTCCACCGGGGAAGGTGCCAGAAACGAGTTCTGTTGGTAGTTTTTACACTACCCCGGTAGGCAGCTGAAAGGCACCACAAAACTTGTTCTACCTGCTTTCTGGGCTGAGATGGAGAATCGCTGAATTTTGGACTCGGCTGCTGACAAAATGTTCCAAACACACCCCATGCACAACTCCTCCGGGGAAGGTGCCAGAAACGAGTTCTGTTGGTAGTTTTTACAGTACCCCGGTAGGCAGCTGAAAGGCACCACAAAACTTGTTCTACCTGCTTTCTGGGCTGAGATGGAGAATCGCTGAATTTTGGACTCGGCTGGTGACAAAATGTTCCAAACACACCCCATGCACAACTCCACCGGGAAAGGCGCCAGAAACGAGTTCTGTTGGTAGTTTTTACACTACCCCGGTAGGCAGCTGAAAGGCACCACAAAACTTGTTCTACCTGCTTTCTGGGCTGAGATGGGGAACGGCTGAATTTTGGACTCGGCTGGTGACAAAATGTTCCAAACACACCCCATGCACACCTCCACCGGGGAAGGTGCCAGAAACGAGTTCTGTTGGTAGTTTTTACACTACCCCGGTAGGCAGCTGAAAGGCACCACAAAACTTGTTGTACCTGCTTTCTGGGCTGAGATGGGGATCAGCTGAAGTTTGGACTCGGCTGCTGACAAAATGTTCCAAACACACCCCATGCACAACTCCACCGGGGAAGGTGCGAGAAAGGAGTTCTGTTGGTAGTTTTTACACTACCCCGGTAGGCAGCTGAAAGGCACCACAAAACTTGTTCTACCTGCTTTCTGGGCTGAGATGGGGAATCGCTGAATTTTGGACTCGGCTGGTGACAAAATGTTCCAAACACACCCCATGCACAACTCCACCGGGGAAGGTGCCAGAAACGAGTTCTGTTGGTAGTTTTTACAGTACCCCGGTAGGCAGCTGAAAGGCACCACAAAACTTGTTCTACCTGCTTTCTGGGCTGAGATGGAGAATCGCTGAATTTTGGACTCGGCTGGTGACAAAATGTTCCAAACACACCCCATGCACAACTCCACCGGGGAAGGTGCAAGAAACGAGTTCTGTTGGTAGTTTTTACACTACCCCGGTAGGCAGCTGAAAGGCACCACAAAAGTTTTTCTACCTGCTTTCTGGGCTGAGATGGGGAACAGCTGAATTTTGGACTCGGCTGGTGACAAAATGTTCCAAACACACCCCATGCACACCTCCACCGGGGAAGGTGCCAGAAACGAGTTCTGTTGGTAGTTTTTACACTACCCCGGTAGGCAGCTGAAAGGCACCACAAAAGTTTTTCTACCTGCTTTCTGGGCTGAGATGGGGAACGGCTGAGTTTTGGACTCGGCTGCTGACAAAATGTTCCAAACACACCCCATGCACAACTCCACCGAGGAAGGGTCCAGAAACGAGTTCTGTTGGTAGTTTTTACACTACCCCGGTAGGCAGCTGAAAGGCACCACAAAAGTTTTGCTACCTGCTTTCTGGGCTGAGATGGGGAGTCGCTGAATTTTGGACTCGGCTGGTGACAAAATGTTCCAAACACACCCCATGCACAACTCCTCCGGGGAAGGTGCCAGAAACGAGTTCTGTTGGTAGTTTTTACACTACCCCGGTAGGCAGCTGAAAGGCACCACAAAACTTGTTCTACCTGCTTTCTGGGCTGAGATGGGGAACGGCTGAATTTTGGACTCGGCTGCTGAAAAAATGTTCCAAACACACCCCATGCACAACTCCACCGGGGAAGGTGCCAGAAACGAGTTCTGTTGGTAGTTTTTACACTACCCCGGTAGGCAAGAGAAAGGCACCACAAAACTTGTTGTACCTGCTTTCTGGGCTGAGATGGAGAATCGCTGAATTTTGGACTCGGCTGCTGACAAAATGTTCCAAACACACCCCATGCACAACTCCTCCGGGGAAGGTGCCAGAAACGAGTTCTGTTGGTAGTTTTTACAGTACCCCCGCTAGGCAAGAGAAAGGCACCACAAAACTTGTTCTACCTGCTTTCTGGGCTGAGATGGGGAACAGCTGAGTTTTGGACTCGGCTGCTGACAAAATGTTCCAAACACACCCCATGCACAACTCCACCGGGGAAGGTGCCAGAAACGAGTTCTGTTGGTAGTTTTTACACTACCCCGGTAGGCAGCTGAAAGGCACCACAAAAGTTTTGCTACCTGCTTTCTGGGCTGAGATGGGGAACAGCTGAGTTTTGGACTCGGCTGCTGACAAAATGTTCCAAACACACCCCATGCACAACTCCACCGGGGAAGGTGCCAGAAACGAGTTCTGTTGGTAGTTTTTACAGTACCCCGGTAGGCAAGAGAAAGGCACCACAAAACTTGTTCTACCTGCTTTCTGGGCTGAGAGGAGAATCGCTGAATTTTGGACTCGGCTCCTACAAAATGTTCCAAACACACCCCATGCACAACTCCACCGGGGAAGGTGCCAGAAACGAGTTCTGTTGGTAGTTTTTACAGTACCCCGGTAGGCAGCTGAAAGGCACCACAAAACTTGTTCTACCTGCTTTCTGGGCTGAGATGGAGAATCGCTGAATTTTGGACTCGGCTGGTAACAAAATGTTCCAAACACACCCCATGCACAACTCCACCGGGGAAGGTGCCAGAAACGAGTTCTGTTGGTAGTTTTTACACTACCCCGGTAGGCAACTGAAAGGCACCACAAAACTTGTTCTACCTGCTTTCTGGGCTGAGATGGGGAACGGCTGAATTTTGGACTCGGCTGGTGACAAAATGTTCCAAACACACCCCATGCACAACTCCACCGGGGAAGGTGCCAGAAACGAGTTCTGTTGGTAGTTTTTACACTACCCCCGGTAGGCAGCTGAAAGGCACCACAAAACTTGTTCTACCTGCTTTCTGGGCTGAGATGGGGAACGGCTGAATTTTGGACTCGGCTGGTAACAAAATGTTCCAAACACACCCCATGCACAGCTCCACCGGGGAAGGTGCCAGAAAGGAGTTCTGTTGGTAGTTTTTACACTACCCCGGTAGGCAGCTGAAAGGCACCACAAAACTTGTTCTACCTGCTTTCTGGGCTGAGATGGGGAATCGCTGAATTTTGGACTCGGCTGGTGACAAAATGTTCCAAACACACCCCATGCACAACTCCACCGGGGAAGGTGCCAGAAACGAGTTCTGTTGGTAGTTTTTACAGTACCCCGGTAGGCAGCTGAAAGGCACCACAAAACTTGTTGTACCTGCTTTCTGGGCTGAGATGGGGAACGGCTGAATTTTGGACTCGGTTGGTAACAAAATGTTCCAAACACACCCCATGCACAACTCCACCGGGGAAGGTGCCAAGAAAGGAGTTCTGTTGGTAGTTTTTACACTACCCCGGTAGGCAGCTGAAAGGCACCACAAAACTTGTTGTACCTGCTTTCTGGGCTGAGATGGGGAACGGCTGAATTTTGGACTCGGCTGGTGAAAAAATGTTCCAAACACACCCCATGCACACCTCCACCGGGGAAGGTGCCAGAAACGAGTTCTGTTGGTAGTTTTTACACTACCCCGGTAGGCAGCTGAAAGGCACCACAAAACTTGTTGTACCTGCTTTCTGGGCTGAGATGGGGATCAGCTGAAGTTTGGACTCGGCTGCTGACAAAATGTTCCAAACACACCCCATGCACAACTCCACCGGGGAAGGTGCGAGAAAGGAGTTCTGTTGGTAGTTTTTACACTACCCCGGTAGGCAGCTGAAAGGCACCACAAAACTTGTTCTACCTGCTTTCTGGGCTGAGATGGAGAATCGCTGAATTTTGGACTCGGCTGGTGACAAAATGTTCCAAACACACCCCATGCACAACTCCACCGGGAAAGGTGCCAGAAACGAGTTCTGTTGGTAGTTTTTACACTACCCCGGTAGGCAACTGAAAGGCACCACAAAACTTGTTCTACCTGCTTTCTGGGCTGAGATGGGGAATCGCTGAATTTTGGACTCGGCTGGTGACAAAATGTTCCAAACACACCCCATGCACAACTCCTCCGGGGAAGGTGCCAGAAACGAGTTCTGTTGGTAGTTTTTACACTACCCCGATAGGCAAGAGAAAGGCACTACAAAACTTGTTGTACCTGCTTTCTGGGCTGAGATGGAGAATAGCTGAATTTTGGACTCGGCTGCTGACAAAATGTTCCAAACACACCCCATGCACAGCTCCACCGGCAAAGGTGCCAGAAACGAGTTCTGTTGGTAGTTTTTACACTACCCCGGTAGGCAGCTCAAAGGCACCACAAAACTTGTTCTACCTGCTTTCTGGGCTGAGATGGGGAACGGCTGAATTTTGGACTCGGCTGGTGACAAAATGTTCCAAACACACCCCATGCACAACTCCACCGGGGAAGGTGCCAGAAACGAGTTCTGTTGGTAGTTTTTACAGTACCCCGGTAGGCAGCTGAAAGGCACCACAAAACTTGTTCTACCTGCTTTCTGGGCTGAGATGGGGAACGGCTGAATTTTGGACTCGGCTGGTAACAAAATGTTCCAAACACACCCCATGCACAGCTCCACCGGGGAAGGTGCCAGAAAGGAGTTCTGTTGGTAGTTTTTACACTACCCCGGTAGGCAGCTGAAAGGCACCACAAAACTTGTTCTACCTGCTTTCTGGGCTGAGATGGGGAATCGCTGAATTTTGGACTCGGCTGGTGACAAAATGTTCCAAACACACCCCATGCACAACTCCACCGGGGAAGGTGCCAGAAACGAGTTCTGTTGGTAGTTTTTACAGTACCCCGGTAGGCAGCTGAAAGGCACCACAAAACTTGTTGTACCTGCTTTCTGGGCTGAGATGGGGAACGGCTGAATTTTGGACTCGGTTGGTAACAAAATGTTCCAAACACACCCCATGCACAACTCCACCGGGGAAGGTGCCAGAAAGGAGTTCTGTTGGTAGTTTTTACACTACCCCGGTAGGCAGCTGAAAGGCACCACAAAACTTGTTGTACCTGCTTTCTGGGCTGAGATGGGGAACGGCTGAATTTTGAACTCGGCTGGTGAAAAAATGTTCCAAACACACCCCATGCACACCTCCACCGGGGAAGGTGCCAGAAACGAGTTCTGTTGGTAGTTTTTACACTACCCCGGTAGGCAGCTGAAAGGCACCACAAAACTTGTTGTACCTGCTTTCTGGGCTGAGATGGGGATCAGCTGAAGTTTGGACTCGGCTGCTGACAAAATGTTCCAAACACACCCCATGCACAACTCCACCGGGGAAGGTGCGAGAAAGGAGTTCTGTTGGTAGTTTTTACACTACCCCGGTAGGCAGCTGAAAGGCACCACAAAACTTGTTCTACCTGCTTTCTGGGCTGAGATGGAGAATCGCTGAATTTTGGACTCGGCTGGTGACAAAATGTTCCAAACACACCCCATGCACAACTCCACCGGGAAAGGTGCCAGAAACGAGTTCTGTTGGTAGTTTTTACACTACCCCGGTAGGCAACTGAAAGGCACCACAAAACTTGTTCTACCTGCTTTCTGGGCTGAGATGGGGAATCGCTGAATTATGGACTCGGCTGGTGACAAAATGTTCCAAACACACCCCATGCACAACTCCTCCGGGGAAGGTGCCAGAAACGAGTTCTGTTGGTAGTTTTTACACTACCCCGATAGGCAAGAGAAAGGCACTACAAAACTTGTTGTACCTGCTTTCTGGGCTGAGATGGAGAATAGCTGAATTTTGGACTCGGCTGCTGACAAAATGTTCCAAACACACCCCATGCACAGCTCCACCGGCAAAGGTGCCAGAAACGAGTTCTGTTGGTAGTTTTTACACTACCCCGGTAGGCAGCTGAAAGGCACCACAAAACTTGTTCTACCTGCTTTCTGGGCTGAGATGGGGAACGGCTGAATTTTGGACTCGGCTGCTGACAAAATGTTCCAAACACACCCCATGCACAACTCCACCGGGGAAGGTGCCAGAAACGAGTTCTGTTGGTAGTTTTTACACTACCCCGGTAGGCAAGAGAAAGGCACCACAAAACTTGTTCTACCTGCTTTCTGGGCTGAGATGGAGAATCGCTGAATTTTGGACTCGGCTGCTGACAAAATGTTCCAAACACACCCCATGCACAACTCCACCGAGGAAGGTGCCAGAAACGAGTTCTGTTGGTAGTTTTTACAGTACCCCGGTAGGCAGCTGAAAGGCACCACAAAACTTGTTCTACCTGCTTTCTGGGCTGAGATGGGGATCAGCTGAAGTTTGGACTCGGCTGCTGACAAAATGTTCCAAACACACCCCATGCACAACTCCACCGGGGAAGGTGCGAGAAAGGAGTTCTGTTGGTAGTTTTTACACTACCCCGGTAGGCAGCTGAAAGGCACCACAAAAGTTTTTCTACCTGCTTTATGGGCTTAGATGGGGAATCGCTGAATTTTGGACTCGGCTGGTAACAAAATGTTCCAAACACACCCCATGCACAATTCCACCGGGGAAGGTGCCAGAAACGAGTTCTGTTGGTAGTTTTTACACTACCCCGGTAGGCAGCTGAAAGGCATTACAAAACTTGTTCTACCTGCTTTCTGGGCTGAGATGGGGAACAGCTGAGTTTTGGACTCGGCTGGTGACAAAATGTTCCAAACACACCCCATGCACAACTCCACCGGGGAAGGTGCCAGAAACGAGTTCTGTTGGTAGTTTTTACAGTACCCCGGTAGGCAGCTGAAAGGCACCACAAAACTTGTTCTACCTGCTTTCTGGGCTGAGATGGAGAATCGCTGAATTTTGGACTCGGCTGGTGAAAAAATGTTCCAAACACACCCCATGCACAACTCCACCGGGGAAGGTGCCAGAAACGAGTTCTGTTGGTAGTTTTTACACTACCCCGGTAGGCAACTGAAAGGCACCACAAAACTTGTTCTACCTGCTTTCTGGGCTGAGATGGGGAATCGCTGAATTTTGGACTCGGCTGGTGACAAAATGTTCCAAACACACCCCATGCACAACTCCACCGGGGAAGGTGCCAGAAACGAGTTCTGTTGGTAGTTTTTACAGTACCCCGGTAGGCAGCTGAAAGGCACCACAAAACTTGTTGTACCTGCTTTCTGGGCTGAGATGGGGAACGGCTGAATTTTGGACTCGGTTGGTAACAAAATGTTCCAAACACACCCCATGCACAACTCCACCGGGGAAGGTGCCAGAAAGGAGTTCTGTTGGTAGTTTTTACACTACCCCGGTAGGCAGCTGAAAGGCACCACAAAACTTGTTGTACCTGCTTTCTGGGCTGAGATGGGGAACGGCTGAATTTTGGACTCGGCTGGTGAAAAAATGTTCCAAACACACCCCATGCACACCTCCACCGGGGAAGGTGCCAGAAACGAGTTCTGTTGGTAGTTTTTACACTACCCCGGTAGGCAGCTGAAAGGCACCACAAAACTTGTTGTACCTGCTTTCTGGGCTGAGATGGGGATCAGCTGAAGTTTGGACTCGGCTGCTGACAAAATGTTCCAAACACACCCCATGCACAACTCCACCGGGGAAGGTGCGAGAAAGGAGTTCTGTTGGTAGTTTTTACACTACCCCGGTAGGCAGCTGAAAGGCACCACAAAACTTGTTCTACCTGCTTTCTGGGCTGAGATGGAGAATCGCTGAATTTTGGACTCGGCTGGTGACAAAATGTTCCAAACACACCCCATGCACAACTCCACCGGGAAAGGTGCCAGAAACGAGTTCTGTTGGTAGTTTTTACACTACCCCGGTAGGCAACTGAAAGGCACCACAAAACTTGTTCTACCTGCTTTCTGGGCTGAGATGGGGAATCGCTGAATTATGGACTCGGCTGGTGACAAAATGTTCCAAACACACCCCATGCACAACTCCTCCGGGGAAGGTGCCAGAAACGAGTTCTGTTGGTAGTTTTTACACTACCCCGATAGGCAAGAGAAAGGCACTACAAAACTTGTTGTACCTGCTTTCTGGGCTGAGATGGAGAATAGCTGAATTTTGGACTCGGCTGCTGACAAAATGTTCCAAACACACCCCATGCACAGCTCCACCGGCAAAGGTGCCAGAAACGAGTTCTGTTGGTAGTTTTTACACTACCCCGGTAGGCAGCTGAAAGGCACCACAAAACTTGTTCTACCTGCTTTCTGGGCTGAGATGGGGAACGGCTGAATTTTGGACTCGGCTGCTGACAAAATGTTCCAAACACACCCCATGCACAACTCCACCGGGGAAGGTGCCAGAAACGAGTTCTGTTGGTAGTTTTTACACTACCCCGGTAGGCAAGAGAAAGGCACCACAAAACTTGTTCTACCTGCTTTCTGGGCTGAGATGGAGAATCGCTGAATTTTGGACTCGGCTGCTGACAAAATGTTCCAAACACACCCCATGCACAACTCCACCGAGGAAGGTGCCAGAAACGAGTTCTGTTGGTAGTTTTTACAGTACCCCGGTAGGCAGCTGAAAGGCACCACAAAACTTGTTCTACCTGCTTTCTGGGCTGAGATGGGGATCAGCTGAAGTTTGGACTCGGCTGCTGACAAAATGTTCCAAACACACCCCATGCACAACTCCACCGGGGAAGGTGCGAGAAAGGAGTTCTGTTGGTAGTTTTTACACTACCCCGGTAGGCAGCTGAAAGGCACCACAAAAGTTTTTCTACCTGCTTTATGGGCTTAGATGGGGAATCGCTGAATTTTGGACTCGGCTGGTAACAAAATGTTCCAAACACACCCCATGCACAATTCCACCGGGGAAGGTGCCAGAAACGAGTTCTGTTGGTAGTTTTTACACTACCCCGGTAGGCAGCTGAAAGGCATTACAAAACTTGTTCTACCTGCTTTCTGGGCTGAGATGGGGAACAGCTGAGTTTTGGACTCGGCTGGTGACAAAATGTTCCAAACACACCCCATGCACAACTCCACCGGGGAAGGTGCCAGAAACGAGTTCTGTTGGTAGTTTTTACAGTACCCCGGTAGGCAGCTGAAAGGCACCACAAAACTTGTTCTACCTGCTTTCTGGGCTGAGATGGAGAATCGCTGAATTTTGGACTCGGCTGGTGAAAAAATGTTCCAAACACACCCCATGCACAACTCCACCGGGGAAGGTGCCAGAAACGAGTTCTGTTGGTAGTTTTTACACTACCCCGGTAGGCAACTGAAAGGCACCACAAAACTTGTTGTACCTGCTTTCTGGGCTGAGATGGGGAATCGCTGAATTTTGGACTCGGCTGGTGACAAAATGTTCCAAACACACCCCATGCACAGCTCCACCGGGGAAGGTGCCAGAAAGGAGTTCTGTTGGTAGTTTTTACACTACCCCGGTAGGCAGCTGAAAGGCACCACAAAACTTGTTCTACCTGCTTTCTGGGCTGAGATGGGGAATCGCTGAATTTTGGACTCGGCTGGTGACAAAATGTTCCAAACACACCCCATGCACAACTCCACCGGGGAAGGTGCCAGAAAGGAGTTCTGTTGGTAGTTTTTACACTACCCCGGTAGGCAGCTGAAAGGCACCACAAAACTTGTTCTACCTGCTTTCTGGGCTGAGATGGGGAACGGCTGAATTTTGGACTCGGCTGGTAACAAAATGTTCCAAACACACCCCATGCACAACTCCACCGGGGAAGGTGCCAGAAACGAGTTCTGTTGGTAGTTTTTACAGTACCCCGGTAGGCAGCTGAAAGGCACCACAAAACTTGTTGTACCTGCTTTCTGGGCAGAGATGGGGATCAGCTGAAGTTTGGACTCGGCTGCTGACAAAATGTTCCAAACACACCCCATGCACAACTCCACCGGGGAAGGTGCCAGAAAGGAGTTCTGTTGGTAGTTTTTACACTACCCCGGTAGGCAGCTGAAAGGCACCACAAAAGTTTTTCTACCTGCTTTATGGGCTTAGATGGGGAATCGCTGAATTTTGGACTCGGCTGGTAACAAAATGTTCCAAACACACCCCATGCACAGCTCCACCGGGGAAGGTGCCAGAAACGAGTTCTGTTGGTAGTTTTTACACTACCCCGGTAGGCAGCTGAAAGGCACCACAAAAGTTTTGCTACCTGCTTTCTGGGCTGAGATGGGGAACAGCTGAGTTTTGGACTCGGCTGCTGACAAAATGTTCCAAACACACCCCATGCACAACTCCACCGGGGAAGGTGCCAGAAACGAGTTCTGTTGGTAGTTTTTACACTACCCCGGTAGGCAGCTGAAAGGCACCACAAAAGTTTTGCTACCTGCTTTCTGGGCTGAGATGGGGAACAGCTGAGTTTTGGACTCGGCTGCTGACAAAATGTTCCAAACACACCCCATGCACAACTCCACCGGGGAAGGTGCCAGAAACGAGTTCTGTTGGTAGTTTTTACAGTACCCCGGTAGGCAAGAGAAAGGCACCACAAAACTTGTTCTACCTGCTTTCTGGGCTGAGAGGAGAATCGCTGAATTTTGGACTCGGCTCCTGACAAAATGTTCCAAACACACCCCATGCACAACTCCACCGGGGAAGGTGCCAGAAACGAGTTCTGTTGGTAGTTTTTACACTACCCCGGTAGGCAGCTGAAAGGCACCACAAAACTTGTTCTACCTGCTTTCTGGGCTGAGATGGGGAACAGCTGAGTTTTGGACTCGGCTGCTGACAAAATGTTCCAAACACACCCCATGCACAACTCCACCGGGGAAGGTGCCAGAAACGAGTTCTGTTGGTAGTTTTTACACTACCCCGGTAGGCAACTGAAAGGCACCACAAAACTTGTTCTACCTGCTTTCTGGGCTGAGATGGGGAACGGCTGAATTTTGGACTCGGCTGGTGACAAAATGTTCCAAACACACCCCATGCACAACTCCACCGGGGAAGGTGCCAGAAACGAGTTCTGTTGGTAGTTTTTACACTACCCCGGTAGGCAGCTGAAAGGCACCACAAAACTTGTTCTACCTGCTTTCTGGGCTGAGATGGAGAACAGCTGAGTTTTGGACTCGGCTGGTGACAAAATGTTCCAAACACACCCCATGCACAGCTCCACCGGCAAAGGTGCCAGAAACGAGTTCTGTTGGTAGTTTTTACACTACCCCGGTAGGCAGCTGAAAGGCACCACAAAACTTGTTCTACCTGCTTTCTGGGCTGAGATGGGGAATCGCTGAATTTTGGACTCGGCTGGTGACAAAATGTTCCAAACACACCCCATGCACAACTCCACCGGGGAAGGTGCCAGAAACGAGTTCTGTTGGTAGTTTTTACAGTACCCCGGTAGGCAGCTGAAAGGCACCACAAAACTTGTTGTACCTGCTTTCTGGGCTGAGATGGGGAACGGCTGAATTTTGGACTCGGTTGGTAACAAAATGTTCCAAACACACCCCATGCACAACTCCACCGGGGAAGGTGCCAGAAAGGAGTTCTGTTGGTAGTTTTTACACTACCCCGGTAGGCAGCTGAAAGGCACCACAAAACTTGTTGTACCTGCTTTCTGGGCTGAGATGGGGAACGGCTGAATTTTGGACTCGGCTGGTGAAAAAATGTTCCAAACACACCCCATGCACACCTCCACCGGGGAAGGTGCCAGAAACGAGTTCTGTTGGTAGTTTTTACACTACCCCGGTAGGCAGCTGAAAGGCACCACAAAACTTGTTGTACCTGCTTTCTGGGCTGAGATGGGGAATCGCTGAAGTTTGGACTCGGCTGCTGACAAAATGTTCCAAACACACCCCATGCACAACTCCACCGGGGAAGGTGCGAGAAAGGAGTTCTGTTGGTAGTTTTTACACTACCCCGGTAGGCAGCTGAAAGGCACCACAAAAGTTTTTCTACCTGCTTTCTGGGCTGAGATGGAGAATCGCTGAATTTTGGACTCGGCTGGTGACAAAATGTTCCAAACACACCCCATGCACAACTCCACCGGCAAAGGTGCCAGAAACGAGTTCTGTTGGTAGTTTTTACACTACCCCGGTAGGCAGCTGAAAGGCACCACAAAACTTGTTGTACCTGCTTTCTGGGCTGAGATGGGGAATCGCTGAATTTTGGACTCGGCTGCTGACAAAATGTTCCAAACACACCCCATGCACAACTCCTCCGGGGAAGGTGCCAGAAACGAGTTCTGTTGGTAGTTTTTACACTACCCCGGTAGGCAAGAGAAAGGCACTACAAAACTTGTTGTACCTGCTTTCTGGGCTGAGATGGAGAATAGCTGAATTTTGGACTCGGCTGCTGACAAAATGTTCCAAACACACCCCATGCACAGCTCCACCGGCAAAGGTGCCAGAAACGAGTTCTGTTGGTAGTTTTTACACTACCCCGGTAGGCAGCTGAAAGGCACCACAAAACTTGTTCTACCTGCTTTCTGGGCTGAGATGGGGAATCGCTGAATTTTGGACTCGGCTGGTGACAAAATGTTCCAAACACACCCCATGCACAACTCCTCCGGGGAAGGTGCCAGAAACGAGTTCTGTTGGTAGTTTTTACACTACCCCGGTAGGCAGCTGAAAGGCATTACAAAACTTGTTGTACCTGCTTTCTGGGCTGAGATGGAGAATCGCTGAATTTTGGACTCGGCTGCTGACAAAATGTTCCAAACACACCCCATGCACAACTCCACCGGGGAAGGTGCGAGAAAGGAGTTCTGTTGGTAGTTTTTACACTACCCCGGTAGGCAGCTGAAAGGCACCACAAAACTTGTTGTACCTGCTTTCTGGGCTGAGATGGGGATCAGCTGAAGTTTGGACTCGGCTGCTGACAAAATGTTCCAAACACACCCCATGCACAACTCCACCGGGGAAGGTGCGAGAAAGGAGTTCTGTTGGTAGTTTTTACACTACCCCGGTAGGCAGCTGAAAGGCACCACAAAAGTTTTTCTACCTGCTTTATGGGCTTAGATGGGGAATCGCTGAATTTTGGACTCGGCTGGTAACAAAATGTTCCAAACACACCCCATGCACAGCTCCACCGGGGAAGGTGCCAGAAACGAGTTCTGTTGGTAGTTTTTACACTACCCCGGTAGGCAGCTGAAAGGCATTACAAAACTTGTTCTACCTGCTTTCTGGGCTGAGATGGGGAACAGCTGAGTTTTGGACTCGGCTGGTGACAAAATGTTCCAAACACACCCCATGCACAACTCCACCGGCAAAGGTGCCAGAAAGGAGTTCTGTTGGTAGTTTTTACACTACCCCGGTAGGCAGCTGAAAGGCACCACAAAACTTGTTCTACCTGCTTTCTGGGCTGAGATGGAGAATCGCTGAATTTTGGACTCGGCTGGTGAAAAAATGTTCCAAACACACCCCATGCACAACTCCACCGGGGAAGGTGCCAGAAACGAGTTCTGTTGGTAGTTTTTACACTACCCCGGTAGGCAACTGAAAGGCACCACAAAACTTGTTCTACCTGCTTTCTGGGCTGAGATGGGGAATCGCTGAATTTTGGACTCGGCTGGTGACAAAATGTTCCAAACACACCCCATGCACAGCTCCACCGGGGAAGGTGCCAGAAAGGAGTTCTGTTGGTAGTTTTTACACTACCCCGGTAGGCAGCTGAAAGGCACCACAAAACTTGTTCTACCTGCTTTCTGGGCTGAGATGGGGAATCGCTGAATTTTGGACTCGGCTGGTGACAAAATGTTCCAAACACACCCCATGCACAACTCCACCGGGGAAGGTGCCAGAAACGAGTTCTGTTGGTAGTTTTTACAGTACCCCGGTAGGCAGCTGAAAGGCACCACAAAACTTGTTGTACCTGCTTTCTGGGCTGAGATGGGGAACGGCTGAATTTTGGACTCGGCTGGTAACAAAATGTTCCAAACACACCCCATGCACAACTCCACCGGGGAAGGTGCCAGAAACGAGTTCTGTTGGTAGTTTTTACACTACCCCGGTAGGCAGCTGAAAGGCACCACAAAACTTGTTGTACCTGCTTTCTGGGCTGAGATGGGGAACGGCTGAATTTTGGACTCGGCTGGTGACAAAATGTTCCAAACACACCCCATGCACACCTCCACCGGGGAAGGTGCCAGAAACGAGTTCTGTTGGTAGTTTTTACACTACCCCGGTAGGCAGCTGAAAGGCACCACAAAACTTGTTGTACCTGCTTTCTGGGCAGAGATGGGGATCAGCTGAAGTTTGGACTCGGCTGCTGACAAAATGTTCCAAACACACCCCATGCACAACTCCACCGGGGAAGGTGCCAGAAAGGAGTTCTGTTGGTAGTTTTTACACTACCCCGGTAGGCAGCTGAAAGGCACCACAAAAGTTTTTCTACCTGCTTTATGGGCTTAGATGGGGAATCGCTGAATTTTGGACTCGGCTGGTAACAAAATGTTCCAAACACACCCCATGCACAGCTCCACCGGGGAAGGTGCCAGAAACGAGTTCTGTTGGTAGTTTTTACACTACCCCGGTAGGCAGCTGAAAGGCATTACAAAACTTGTTCTACCTGCTTTCTGGGCAGAGATGGGGAACAGCTGAGTTTTGGACTCGGCTGGTGACAAAATGTTCCAAACACACCCCATGCACAACTCCACCGGCAAAGGTGCCAGAAACGAGTTCTGTTGGTAGTTTTTACAGTACCCCGGTAGGCAGCTGAAAGGCACCACAAAACTTGTTCTACCTGCTTTCTGGGCTGAGATGGAGAATCGCTGAATTTTGGACTCGGCTGGTGAAAAAATGTTCCAAACACACCCCATGCACAACTCCACCGGGAAAGGTGCCAGAAACGAGTTCTGTTGGTAGTTTTTACACTACCCCGGTAGGCAACTGAAAGGCACCACAAAACTTGTTCTACCTGCTTTCTGGGCTGAGATGGGGAATCGCTGAATTTTGGACTCGGCTGGTGACAAAATGTTCCAAACACACCCCATGCACAACTCCTCCGGGGAAGGTGCCAGAAACGAGTTCTGTTGGTAGTTTTTACACTACCCCGGTAGGCAAGAGAAAGGCACTACAAAACTTGTTGTACCTGCTTTCTGGGCTGAGATGGAGAATAGCTGAATTTTGGACTCGGCTGCTGACAAAATGTTCCAAACACACCCCATGCACAGCTCCACCGGCAAAGGTGCCAGAAACGAGTTCTGTTGGTAGTTTTTACACTACCCCGGTAGGCAGCTGAAAGGCACCACAAAACTTGTTCTACCTGCTTTCTGGGCTGAGATGGGGAATCGCTGAATTTTGGACTCGGCTGCTGACAAAATGTTCCAAACACACCCCATGCACAACTCCTCCGGGGAAGGTGCCAGAAACGAGTTCTGTTGGTAGTTTTTACACTACCCCGGTAGGCAAGAGAAAGGCACCACAAAACTTGTTCTACCTGCTTTCTGGGCTGAGATGGGGAATAGCTGAATTTTGGACTCGGCTGGTAACAAAATGTTCCAAACACACCCCATGCACAACTCCACCGGGGAAGGTGCCAGAAACGAGTTCTGTTGGTAGTTTTTACACTACCCCGGTAGGCAGCTGAAAGGCACCACAAAAGTTGTTCTACCTGCTTTCTGGGCTGAGATGGGGAATAGCTGAATTTTGGACTCGGCTGGTAACAAAATGTTCCAAACACACCCCATGCACAGCTCCACCGGCAAAGGTGCGAGAAACGAGTTCTGTTGGTAGTTTTTACACTACCCCAGTAGGCAGCTGAAAGGCACCACAAAACTTGTTGTACCTGCTTTCTGGGCTGAGATGGGGATCAGCTGAAGTTTGGACTCGGCTGCTGACAAAATGTTCCAAACACACCCCATGCACAACTCCACCGGGGAAGGTGCGAGAAAGGAGTTCTGTTGGTAGTTTTTACACTACCCCGGTAGGCAGCTGAAAGGCACCACAAAACTTGTTGTACCTGCTTTCTGGGCTGAGATGGGGAATCGCTGAATTTTGGACTCGGCTGGTGAAAAAATTTTCCAAACACACCCCATGCACAGCTCCACCGGGGAAGGTGCCAGAAACGAGTTCTGTTGGTAGTTTTTACAGTACCCCGGTAGGCAGCTGAAAGGCACCACAAAACTTGTTCTACCTGCTTTCTGGGCTGAGATGGGGAACGGCTGAATTTTGGACTCGGCTGGTGACAAAATGTTCCAAACACACCCCATGCACAACTCCACCGGGGAAGGTGCCAGAAACGAGTTCTGTTGGTAGTTTTTACACTACCCCGGTAGGCAGCTGAAAGGCACCACAAAACTTGTTCTACCTGCTTTCTGGGCTGAGATGGGGAACGGCTGAATTTTGGACTCGGCTGGTAACAAAATGTTCCAAACACACCCCATGCACAACTCCACCGGGGAAGGTGCCAGAAACGAGTTCTGTTGGTAGTTTTTACACTACCCCGGTAGGCAGCTGAAAGGCACCACAAAAGTTTTGCTACCTGCTTTCTGGGCTGAGATGGGTAATAGCTGAATTTTGGACTCGGCTGGTAACAAAATGTTCCAAACACACCCCATGCACAGCTCCACCGGGGAAGGTGCCAGAAACGAGTTCTGTTGGTAGTTTTTACACTACCCCAGTAGGCAGCTGAAAGGCACCACAAAACTTGTTCTACCTGCTTTCTGGGCTGAGATGGGGAAGCGCTGAATTTTGGACTCGGCTGCTGACAAAATGTTCCAAACACACCCCATGCACAGCTCCACCGGCAAAGGTGCCAGAAACGAGTTCTGTTGGTAGTTTTTACAGTACCCCGGTAGGCAGCTGAAAGGCACCACAAAACTTGTTGTACCTGCTTTCTGGGCTGAGATGAGGAACGGCTGAATTTTGGACTCGGCTGGTGACAAAATGTTCCAAACACACCCCATGCACAACTCCACCGGGGAAGGTGCCAGAAACGAGTTCTGTTGGTAGTTTTTACACTACCACCGGTAGGCAGCTGAAAGGCACCACAAAACTTGTTCTACCTGCTTTCTGGGCTGATATGGGGAACGGCTGAATTTTTGACTCGGCTGGTGACAAAATGTTCCAAACACACCCCATGCACAACTCCACCGGGGAAGGTGCCAGAAACGAGTTCTGTTGGTAGTTTTTACACTACCCCGGTAGGCAGCTGAAAGGCACCACAAAACTTGTTGTACCTGCTTTCTGGGCTGAGATGGGGAAGCGCTGAATTTTGGACTCGGCTGGTGACAAAATGTTCCAAACACACCCCATGCACAGCTCCACCGGGGAAGGTGCCAGAAACGAGTTTCTGTTGGTAGTTTTTTACAGTACCCCGGTAGGCAGCTGAAAGGCACCCACAAAAACTTGTTGTACCTGCTTTCTGGGCTGAGATGAGGAACGGCTGAATTTTGGACTCGGCTGCTGACAAAATGTTCCAAAACACACCCCATGCACACCTCCACCGGCAAAGGTGCCAGAAACAAGTTCTGTTGGTAGTTTTTACACTACCCCGGTAGGCAGCTGAAAGGCACCACAAAACTTGTTGTACCTGCCTTTCTGGGCTGAGATGGGGAACAGCTGAATTTTGGACTCGGCTGGTGACAAAATGTTCCAAACACACCCCATGCACAACTCCACCGAGGAAGGTGCCAGAAACGAGTTCTGTTGGTAGTTTTTACACTACCCCGGTAGGCAGCTGAAAGGCACCACAAAACTTGTTGTACCTGCTTTCTGGGCTGAGATGGAGAATAGCTGAATTTTGGACTCGGCTGGTGACAAAATGTTCCAAACACACCCCATGCACAACTACTCCTCCGGGGAAGGTGCCAGAAACGAGTTCTGTTGGTAGTTTTTACACTACCCCCGGTAGGCAAGAGAAAGGCACTACAAAACTTGTTGTACCTGCTTTCTGGGCTGAGATGGAGAATCGCTGAATTTTGGACTCGGCTGCTGACAAAATGTTCCAAACACACCCCATGCACAGCTCCACCGGCAAAGTGCCAGAAACGAGTTCTGTTGGTAGTTTTTACACTACCCCCGGTAGGCAGCTGAAAGGCACCACAAAACTTGTTCTACCTGCTTTCTGGGCTGAGATGGGGAATCGCTGAAATTTTGGACTCGGCTGCTGACAAAATGTTCCAAACACACCCCATGCACAACTCCTCCGGGGAAGGTGCCAGAAACGAGTTCTGTTGGTAGTTTTTACACTACCCCGGTAGGCAAGAGAAAGGCACCACAAAACTTGTTCTACCTGCTTTCTGGGCTGAGATGGAGAATCGCTGAATTTTGGACTCGGCTGCTGACAAAATGTTCCAAACACACCCCATGCACAACTCCACCGGGGAAGGTGCGAGAAAGGAGTTCTGTTGGTAGTTTTTACACTACCCCCGGTAGGCAGCTGAAAGGCACCACAAAACTTGTTGTACCCTGCTTTCTGGGCTGAGATGGGGATCAGCTGAAGTTTGGACTCGGCTGCTGACAAAATGTTCCAAACACACCCCATGCACAACTCCACCGGGGAAGGTGCGAGAAAAGGAGTTCTGTTGGTAGTTTTTACAGTACCCCGGTAGGCAGCTGAAAGGCACCACAAAAGTTTTTTCTACCTGCTTTATGGGCTTAGATGGGGAATCGCTGATTTTGGACTCGGCTGGTAACAAAATGTTCCAAACACACCCCATGCACAGCTCCACCGGGGAAGGTGCCAGAAACGAGTTCTGTTGGTAGTTTTTACACTACCCCGGTAGGCAGCTGAAATGGCATTACAAAACTTGTTCTACCTGCTTTCTGGGCTGAGATGGGGAACACCTGAGTTTTGGACTCGGCTGGTGACAAAATGTTCCAAACACACCCCATGCACAACTCCACCGGGGAAGGTGCCAGAAACGAGTTCTGTTGGTAGTTTTTTACACTACCCCGGTAGGCAGCTGAAAGGCACCACAAAACTTGTTCTACCTGCTTTCTGGGCTGAGATGGAGAATCGCTGAATTTTGGACTCGGCTGGTGAAAAAATGTTCCAAACACACCCCATGCACAACTCCACCGGGGAAGGTGCCAGAAACGAGTTCTGTTGGTAGTTTTTACACTACCCCCGGTAGGCAACTGAAAGGCACCACCAAAACTTGTTCTACCTGCTTTCTGGGCTGAGATGGGGAAATCGCTGAATTTTGGACTCGGCTGGTGACAAAATGTTCCAAACACACCCCATGCACAGCCTCCACCGGGGAAGGTGCCAGAAAGGAGTTCTGTTGGTAGTTTTTACACTACCCCGGTAGGCAGCTGAAAGGCACCACAAAACTTGTTCTACCTGCTTTCTGGGCTGAGATGGGGAATCGCTGAATTTTGGACTCGGCTGGTGACAAAATGTTCCAAACACACCCCATGCACAACTCCACCGGGGAAGGTGCCAGAAACGAGTTCTGTTGGTAGTTTTTACAGTACCCCGGTAGGCAGCTGAAAGGCACCACAAAACTTGTTCTACCTGCTTTCTGGGCTGAGATGGGGAACGGCTGAATTTTGGACTCGGCTGGTAACAAAATGTTCCAAACACACCCCATGCACAACTCCACCGGGGAAGGTGCCAGAAACGAGTTCTGTTGGTAGTTTTTACACTACCCCGGTAGGCAGCTGAAAGGCACCACAAAACTTGTTGTACCTGCTTTCTGGGCTGAGATGGGGAACGGCTGAATTTTGGACTCGGCTGGTGAAAAAATGTTCCAAACACACCCCATGCACACCTCCACCGGGGAAGGTGCCAGAAACGAGTTCTGTTGGTAGTTTTTACACTACCCCCGGTAGGCAGCTGAAAGGCACCACAAAACTTGTTGTACCTGCTTTCTGGGCAGAGATGGGGATCAGCTGAAGTTTGGACTCGGCTGCTGACAAAATGTTCCAAACACACCCCATGCACACCTCCACCGGGGAAGGTGCCAGAAAGGAGTTCTGTTGGTAGTTTTTACACTACCCCGGTAGGCAGCTGAAAGGCACCACAAAAGTTTTTCTACCTGCTTTATGGGCTTAGATGGGGAATCGCTGAATTTTGGACTCGGCTGGTAACAAAATGTTCCAAACACACCCCATGCACAGCTCCACCGGGGAAGGTGCCAGAAACGAGTTCTGTTGGTAGTTTTTACACTACCCCGGTAGGCAGCTGAAAGGCATTACAAAACTTGTTCTACCTGCTTTCTGGGCTGAGATGGGGAACAGCTGAGTTTTGGACTCGGCTGGTGACAAAATGTTCCAAACACACCCCATGCACAGCTCCACCGCCAAAGGTGCCAGAAACGAGTTCTGTTGGTAGTTTTTACACTACCCCGGTAGGCAGCTGAAAGGCACCACAAAACTTGTTGTACCTGCTTTCTGGGCTGAGATGGGGATCAGCTGAAGTTTGGACTCGGCTGGTAACAAAATGTTGCAAACACACCCCATGCACAACTCCACCGGGGAAGGTGCGAGAAAGGAGTTCTGTTGGTAGTTTTTACACTACCCCGGTAGGGCAGCTGAAAGGCACCACAAAAGTTTTTCTACCTGCTTTATGGGCTTAGATGGGGAATCGCTGAATTTTGGACTCGGCTTGTAACAAAATGTTCCAAACACACCCCATGCACAGCTCCACCGGGGAAGGTGCCAGAAACGAGTTCTGTTGGTAGTTTTTACACTACCCCGGTAGGCAGCTGAAAGGCATTACAAAACATTGTTCTACCTGCCTTTCTGGGCTGAGATGGGGAACAGCTGAGTATTTGGACTCGGCTGGTGACAAAATGTTCCAAACACACCCCCATGCACAACTCCACCGGGGAAGGTGCCAGAAACGAGTTCTGTTGGTAGTTTTTCACACTACCCCGGTAGGCAGCTGAAAGGCACCACAAAACTTGTTGTACCGCTTTCTGGGCTGAGATGGGGATCAGCTGAAGTTTGGACTCGGCTGGTGACAAAATGTTCCAAACACACCCCATGCACAAACTCCACCGGGGAAGGTGCCAGAAACGAGTTCTGTTGGTAGTTTTTACACTACCCCCGGTAGGCAACTGAAAGGCACCACAAAACTTGTTCTACCTGCTTTCTGGGCTGAGATGGGGAATCGCTGAATTTTGGACTCGGCTGGTGACAAAATGTTCCCAACACACCCCCATGCACAGCTCCACCGGGGAAGGTGCCAGAAAGGAGTTCTGTTGGTAGTTTTTACACTACCCCGGTAGGCAGCTGAAAGGCACCACAAAACTTGTTCTACCTGCTTTCTGGGCTGAGATGGGGAATCGCTGAATTTTGGACTCGGCTGGTGACAAAATGTTCCAAACACACCCCATGCACAACTCCACCGGGGAAGGTGCCAGAAACGAGTTCTGTTGTAGTTTTTACAGTACCCCGGTAGGCAGCTGAAAGGCACCACAAAACTTGTTCTACCTGCTTTCTGGGCTGAGATGGGGAACGGCTGAATTTTGGACTCGGCTGGTGAAAAAATGTTCCAAACACACCCCATGCACAACTCCACCGGGGAAGGTGCCAGAAACGAGTTCTGTTGGTAGGTTTTTACACTACCCCGGTAGGCAGCTGAAAGGCACCACAAAACTTGTTGTACCTGCTTTCTGGGCAGAGATGGGGATCAGCTGAAGTTTGGACTCGGCTGCTGACAAAATGTTCCAAACACACCCCCATGCACAACTCCACCGGGGAAGGTGCGAGAAAGGAGTTCTGTTGGTAGTTTTTACACTACCCCCGGTAGGCAGCTGAAAGGCACCACAAAAGTTTTTTCTACCTGCTTTATGGGCTTAGATGGGGAATCGCTGAATTTTGGACTCGGCTGGTGACAAAATGTTCCAAACACACCCCATGCACAGCTCCACCGGGGAAGGTGCCAGAAACGAGTTCTGTTGGTAGTTTTTACACTACCCCGGTAGGCAGCTGAAAGGCATTACAAAACTTGTTCTACCTGCTTTCTGGGCTGAGATGGGGAACAGCTGAGTTTTGGACTCGGCTGGTGACAAAATGTTCCAAACACACCCCATGCACAACTCCACCGGCAAAGGTGCCAGAAACGAGTTCTGTTGGTAGTTTTTACACTACCCCGGTAGGCAGCTGAAAGGCACCACAAAACTTGTTCTACCTGCTTTCTGGGCTGAGATGGAGAATCGCTGAATTTTGGACTCGGCTGGTGAAAAAATGTTCCAAACACACCCCATGCTCAACTCCACCGGGAAAAGGTGCCAGAAACGAGTTCTGTTGGTAGTTTTTACACTACCCCGGTAGGCAACTGAAAGGCACCACAAAACTTGTTCTACCTGCTTTCTGGGCTGAGATGGGGAATCGCTGAATTTTGGACTCGGCTGGTGACAAAATGTTCCAAACACACCCCCATGCACAACTCCTCCGGGGAAGGTGCCCAGAAACGAGTTCTGCTGGTAGTTTTTACACTACCCCCGGTAGGCAAGAGAAAGGCACCACAAAACTTGTTCTACCTGCTTCTTCTGGGCTGAGATGGGGAATAGCTGAATTTTGGACTCGGCTGGTAACAAAATGTTCCAAACACACCCCATGCACAACTCCACCGGGGAAGGTGCCAGAAACGAGTTCTGTTGGTAGTTTTTACACTACCCCCCGGTAGGCAGCTGAAAGGCACCACAAAAGTTGTTCTACCTGCTTTCTGGGCTGAGATGGGGAATAGCTGAATTTTGGACTCGGCTGGTAACAAAATGTTCCAAACACACCCCATGCACAGCTCCACCGGCAAAGGTGCGAGAAACGAGTTCTGTTGGTAGTTTTTACACTACCCCAGTAGGCAGCTGAAAGGCACCACAAAACTTGTTGTACCTGCTTCTTCTGGGCTGAGATGGGGAAGCGCTGAATTTTGGACTCGGCTGCTGACAAAATGTTCCAAACACACCCCATGCACACCTCCACCGGGGAAGGTGCCAGAAACGAGTTCTGTTGGTAGTTTTTACACTACCCCGGTAGGCAGCTGAAAGGCACCACAAAACTTGTTTCTACCTGCTTTCCTGGGCTGAGATGGGGAATCGCTGAATTTTGGACTCGGCTGGTGAAAAAATGTTCCAAACACACCCCATGCACAGCTCCACCGGGGAAGGTGCCAGAAACGAGTTCTGTTGGTAGTTTTTACAGTACCCCCGGTAGGCAGCTGAAAGGCACCACAAAACTTGTTCTACCTGCTTTCTGGGCTGAGATGGGGAATCGCTGAATTTTGGACTCGGCTGGTGAAAAAATGTTCCAAACACACACCCATGCACAACTCCACCACCGGCAAAGGTGCCAGAACGAGTTCTGTTGGTAGTTTTTACACTACCCCCGGTAGGCAGCTGAAAGGCACCACAAAACTTGTTGTACCTGCTTTCTGGGCTGAGATGGGGAACGGCTGAATTTTGGACTCGGCTGGTAACAAAATGTTCCAAACACACCCCATGCACAGCTCCACCGGGGAAGGTGCCAGAAACGAGTTCTGTTGGTAGTTTTTACAGTACCCCGGTAGGCAGCTGAAAGGCACCACAAAACTTGTTCTACCTGCTTTCTGGGCTGAGATGGGGAATCGCTGAATTTTTGGACTCGGCTGGTGAAAAAATGTTCCAAACACACCCCATGCACAACTCCCACCGGCAAAAGGTGCCAGAAACGAGTTCTGTTGGTAGTTTTTACACTACCCCCGGTAGGCAGCTGAAAGGCACCACAAAACTTGTTGTACCTGCTTTCTGGGCTTGAGATGGGGAACGGCTGAATTTTGGACTCGGCTGGTAACAAAATGTTCAAACACACCCCATGCACAACTCCACCGGGGAAGGTGCCAGAAACGAGTTCTGTTGGTAGTTTTTACACTACCCCCGGTAGGCAGCTGAAAGGCACCACAAAAGTTTTGCTACCTGCTTTCTGGGCTGAGATGGGTAATAGCTGAATTTTGGACTCGGCTGGTAACAAAATGTTCCAAACACACCCCCATGCACAGCTCCACCGGGGAAGGTGCCAGAAACGAGTTCTGTTGGTAGTTTTTACACTACCCCAGTAGGCAGCTGAAAGGCACCACAAAACTTGTTCTACCTGCTTTCTGGGCTGAGATGGGGAAGCGCTGAATTTTGGACTCGGCTGGTGACAAAATGTTCCAAACACACCCCATGCACAGCTCCACCGGGGAAGGTGCCAGAAACGAGTTCTGTTGGTAGTTTTTACAGTACCCCCCCGGTAGGCAGCTGAAAGGCACCACAAAACTTGTTGTACCTGCTTTCTGGGCTGAGATGAGGAACGGCTGAATTTTGGACTCGGCTGGTGACAAAATGTTCCAAACACACCCCATGCACAACTCCACCGGGGAAGGTGCCAGAAAACGAGTTCTGTTGGTAGTTTTTACACTACCTCCGGTAGGCAGCTGAAAGGCACCACAAAACTTGTTCTACCTGCTTTCTGGGCTGAGATGGGGAACGGCTGAATTTTGGACTCGGCTGGTGACAAAATGTTCCAAACACACCCCCTGCACAACTCCACCGGGGAAGGTGCCAGAAACGAGTTCTGTTGGTAGTTTTTACACTACCCCGGTAGGCAGCTGAAAGGCACCACAAAACTTGTTGTACCTGCTTTCTGGGCTGAGATGGGGAAAGCGCTGAATTTTGGACTCGGCTGGTGACAAAATGTTCCAAACACACCCCATGCACAGCTCCACCGGGGAAGGTGCCAGAAACGAGTTCTGTTGGTAGTTTTTACAGTACCCCGGTAGGCAGCTGAAAGGGCACCACAAAACTTGTTCTACCTGCTTTCTGGGCTGAGATGAGGAACGGCTGAATTTTGGACTCGGCTGCTGACAAAATGTTCCAAACACACCCCATGCACAACTCCACCGGGGAAGGTGCCAGAAACGAGTTCTGTTGGTAGTTTTTACAGTACCCCGGTAGGCAGCTGAAAGGCACCACAAAACTTGTTGTACCTGCTTTCTGGGCTGAGATGGAGAATCGCTGAATTTTGGACTCGGCTGGTGACAAAATGTTCCAAACACACCCCATGCACAGCTCCACCGGCAAAGGTGCCAGAAACGAGTTCTGTTGGTAGTTTTTACACTACCCCGGTAAGGCAGCTGAAAGGCACACAAAACTTGTTCTACCCTGCTTTCTGGTGACAAAATGTTCCAAACACACCCCATGCACAACTCCTCCGGGGAAGGTGCCAGAAACGAGTTCTGTTGGTAGTTTTTACACTACCCCGGTAGGCAAGAGAAAGGCACTACAAAACTTATTCTACCTGCTTTCTGGGCTGAGATGGAGAATAGCTGAATTTTGGACTCGGCTGGTGACAAATTGTTCCAAACACACCCCATGCACAACTCCACCGGGGAAGGGGCCAGAAACGAGTTCTGTTGGTAGTTTTTACACTACCCCGGTAGGCAGCTGAAAGGCACCACAAAAGTTTTTCTACCTGCTTTCTGGGCTGAGATGGGGATCAGCTGAAGTTTGGACTCGGCTGCTGACAAAATGTTCCAAACACACCCCATGCACAACTCCACCGGGGAAGGTGCCAGAAACGAGTTCTGTTGGTAGTTTTTACACTACCCCGGTAGGCAGCTGAAAGGCACCACAAAACTTGTTGTACCTGCTTTCTGGGCAGAGATGGGGAATCGCTGAATTTTGGACTCGGCTGGTGACAAAATGTTCCAAACACACCCCATGCACAACTCCACCGGGAAAGGTGCCAGAAACGAGTTCTGTTGGTAGTTTTTACACTACCCCGGTAGGCAGCTGAAAGGCACCACAAAAGTTGTTCTACCTGCTTTCTGGGCTGAGATGGGGAATAGCTGAATTTTGGACTCGGCAGGTAACAAAATGTTCCAAACACACCCCATGCACAACTCCACCGGCAAAGGTGCCAGAAACGAGTTCTGTTGGTAGTTTTTACACTACCCCGGTAGGCAGCTGAAAGGCACCACAAAACTTGTTGTACCTGCTTTCTGGGCTGAGATGGGGAACAGCTGAATTTTGGACTCGGCTGCTGACAAAATGTTCCAAACACACCCCATGCACAGCTCCACCGGCAAAGGTGCCAGAAACGAGTTCTGTTGGTAGTTTTTACACTACCCCGGTAGGCAGCTGAAAGGCATTACAAAACTTGTTCTACCTGCTTTCTGGGCTTATATGGGGAACAGCTGAATTTTGGACTCGGCTGGTGACAAAATGTTCCAAACACAACCCATGCACAACTCCACCGGCAAAGGTGCCAGAAACGAGTTCTGTTGGTAGTTTTTACACTACCCCGGTAGGCAGCTGAAAGGCACCACAAAAGTTTTGCTACCTGCTTTCTGGGCTGAGATGGGGAATCGCTGAATTTTGGACTCGGCTTGTGTAAAAATGTTCCAAACACACCCCATGCACACCTCCACCGGGGAAGGTGCCAGAAACGAGTTCTGTTGGTAGTTTTTACAGTACCCCGGTAGGCAAGAGAAAGGCACCACAAAACTTGTTCTACCTGCTTTCTGGGCTGAGATGGAGAATCGCTGAATTTTGGACTCGGCTGGTGACAAAATGTTCCAAACACACCCCATGCACAGCTCCACCGGGGAAGGTGCCAGAAACGAGTTCTGTTGGTAGTTTTTACACTACCCCGGTAGGCAGCTGAAAGGCACCACAAAAGTTGTTCTACCTGCTTTCTGGGCTGAGATGGGGAATAGCTGAATTTTGGACTCGGCTGGTAACAAAATGTTCCAAACACACCCCATGCACAGCTCCACCGGCAAAGGTGCCAGAAACGAGTTCTGTTGGTAGTTTTTACACTACCCCGGTAGGCAGCTGAAAGGCACCACAAAACTTGTTGTACCTGCTTTCTGGGCTGAGATGAGGAACGGCTGTATTTTGGACTCGGCTGGTGACAAAATGTTCCAAACACAACCCATGCACAACTCCACCGAGGAAGGTGCCAGAAACGAGTTCTGTTGGTAGTTTTTACACTACCCCGGTAGGCAGCTGAAAGGCACCACAAAACTTGTTGTACCTGCTTTCTGGGCTGAGATGGAGAATCGCTGAATTTTGGACTCGGCTGGTGAAAAAATGTTCCAAACACACCCCATGCACAACTCCACCGGGGAAGGTGCCAGAAACGAGTTCTGTTGGTAGTTTTTACACTACCCCGGTAGGCAGCTGAAAGGCACCACAAAAGTTTTGCTACCTGCTTTCTGGGCTGAGATGGGGAATCGCTGAATTTTGGACTCGGCTTGTGTAAAAATGTTCCAAACACACCCCATGCACACCTCCACCGGGGAAGGTGCCAGAAACGAGTTCTGTTGGTAGTTTTTACAGTACCCCGGTAGGCAAGAGAAAGGCACCACAAAACTTGTTCTACCTGCTTTCTGGGCTGAGATGGAGAATCGCTGAATTTTGGACTCGGCTGGTGACAAAATGTTCCAAACACACCCCATGCACAACTCCACCGGGGAAGGTGCCAGAAAGGAGTTCTGTTGGTAGTTTTTACAGTACCCCGGTAGGCAGCTGAAAGGCACCACAAAACTTGTTCTACCTGCTTTCTGGGCTGAGATGGAGAATCGCTGAATTTTGGACTCGGCTGGTGACAAAATGTTCCAAACACACCCCATGCACAGCTCCACCGGCAAAGGTGCCAGAAACGAGTTCTGTTGGTAGTTTTTACACTACCCCGGTAGGCAGCTGAAAGGCACCACAAAACTTGTTCTACCTGCTTTCTGGGCTGAGATGAGGAACGGCTGAATTTTGGACTCGGCTGGTGACAAAATGTTCCAAACACACCCCATGCACAGCTCCACCGGCAAAGGTGCCAGAAACGAGTTCTGTTGGTAGTTTTTACACTACCCCGGTAGGCAGCTGAAAGGCACCACAAAACTTGTTGTACCTGCTTTCTGGGCTGAGATGGGGAACAGCTGAATTTTGGACTCGGCTGGTGACAAAATGTTCCAAACACACCCCATGCACAACTCCACCGAGGAAGGTGCCAGAAACGAGTTCTGTTGGTAGTTTTTACACTACCCCGGTAGGCAGCTGAAAGGCACCACAAAACTTGTTGTACCTGCTTTCTGGGCTGAGATGGGGAACGGCTGAATTTTGGACTCGGCTGGTGAAAAAATGTTCCAAACACACCCCATGCACACCTCCACCGGGGAAGGTGCCAGAAACGAGTTCTGTTGGTAGTTTTTACAGTACCCCGGTAGGCAAGAGGAAAGGCACCACAAAACTTGTTCTACCTGCTTTCTGGGCTGAGATGGGGAACAGCTGAATTTTGGACTCGGCTGGTGACAAAATGTTCCAAACACACCCCATGCACACCTCCACCGGGGAAGGTGCCAGAAACGAGTTCTGTTGGTAGTTTTTACAGTACCCCGGTAGGCAAGAGAAAGGCACCACAAAACTTGTTCTACCTGCTTTCTGGGCTGAGATGGAGAATCGCTGAATTTTGGACTCGGCTCCTGACAAAATGTTCCAAACACACCCCATGCACAACTCCACCGGGGAAGGTGCCAGAAAGGAGTTCTGTTGGTAGTTTTTACACTACCCCGGTAGGCAGCTGAAAGGCACCACAAAACTTGTTGTACCTGCTTTCTGGGCTGAGATGGAGAATCGCTGAATTTTGGACTCGGCTGGTGACAAAATGTTCCAAACACACCCCATGCACAACTCCACCGGGGAAGGTGCCAGAAACGAGTTCTGTTGGTAGTTTTTACAGTACCCCGGTAGGCAGCTGAAAGGCACCACAAAACTTGTTCTACCTGCTTTCTGGGCTGAGATGGGGAACGGCTGAATTTTGGACTCGGCTGGTAACAAAATGTTCCAAACACACCCCATGCACAACTCCACCGGGGAAGGTGCCAGAAACGAGTTCTGGTTGGTAGTTTTTACACTACCCCGGTAGGCAGCTGAAAGGCACCACAAAACTTGTTCTACCTGCTTTCTGGGCTGAGATGGGGAATCGCTGAATTTTGGACTTGGCTGGTGACAAAATGTTCCAAACACACCCCATGCACAACTCCTCGGGGCAAGGTGCCAGAAACGAGTTCTGTTGGTAGTTTTTACACTACCCCGGTAGGCAAGAGAAAGGCACTACAAAACTTGTTCTACCTGCTTTCTGGGCTGAGATGGAGAATAGCTGAATTTTGGACTCGGCTGCTGACAAAATGTTCCAAACACACCCCATGCACAACTCCACCGGCAAAGGTGCCAGAAACGAGTTCTGTTGGTAGTTTTTACACTACCCCGGTAGGCAGCTGAAAGGCACCACAAAACTTGTTCTACCTGCTTTCTGGGCAGAGATGGGGGAACGGCTGAATTTTGGACTCGGCTGGTGACAAAATGTTCCAAACACACCCCATGCACAACTCCACCGGGGAAGGTGCCAGAAACGAGTTCTGTTGGTAGTTTTTACACTACCCCGGTAGGCAGCTGAAAGGCACACCAAAACTTGTTCTACCTGCTTTCTGGGCTGAGATGGGGAATAGCTGAATTTTGGACTCGGCCGGTAACAAAATGTTCCAAACACACCCCATGCACACCTCCACCGGGGAAGGTGCCAGAAACGAGTTCTGTTGGTAGTTTTTACACTACCCCAGTAGGCAGCTGAAAGGCACCACAAAACTTGTTGTACCTGCTTTCTGGGCTGAGATGGGGAACAACTGAATTTTGGACTCGGCTGCTGACAAAATGTTCCAAACACACCCCATGCACAGCTCCACCGGGGAAGGTGCCAGAAACGAGTTCTGTTGGTAGTTTTTACACTACCCCGGTAGGCAGCTGAAAGGCACCACAAAACTTGTTGTACCTGCTTTCTGGGCTGAGATGAGGAACGGCTGAATTTTGGACTCGGCTGGTGACAAAATGTTCCAAACACACCCCATGCACAACTCCACCGGGGAAGGTGCCAGAAACGAGTTCTGTTGGTAGTTTTTACACTACCCCGGTAGGCAGCTGAAAGGCACCACAAAACTTGTTCTACCTGCTTTCTGGGCCTGAGATGGGGAACAGCTGAATTTTGGACTAGGCTGGTGACAAAATGTTCCAAACACACCCCATGCACAACTCCACCGAGGAAGGTGCCAGAAACGAGTTCTGTTGGTAGTTTTTACACTACCCCGGTAGGCAGCTGAAAGGCACCACAAAACTTGTTGTACCTGCTTTCTGGGCTGAGATGGGGAACGGCTGAATTTTGGACTCGGCTGGTAACAAAATGTTCCAAACACACCCCATGCACACCTCCACCGGGGAAGGTGCCAGAAACGAGTTCTGTTGGTAGTTTTTACACTACCCCGGTAGGCAGCTGAAAGGCATCACAAAACTTGTTGTACCTGCTTTCTGGGCTGAGATGGGGATCAGCTGAAGTTTGGACTCGGTTGCTGACAAAATGTTCCAAACACACCCCATGCACAACTCCACCGGGGAAGGTGCGAGAAAGGAGTTCTGTTGGTAGTTTTTACACTACCCCGGTAGGCAGCTGAAAGGCACCACAAAACTTGTTCTACCTGCTTTCTGGGCTGAGATGGGGAACGGCTGAATTTTGGACTCGGCTGGTAACAAAATGTTCCAAACACACCCCCATGCGCACCTCCACCGGGGAAGGTGCCAGAAACGAGTTCTGTTGGTAGTTTTTTACACTACCCCGGTAGGCAGCTGAAAGGCATTACAAAACTTGTTCTACCTGCTTTCTGGGCTGAGATGGGGAACAGCTGAGTTTTGGACTCGGCTGGTGACAAAATGTTCCAAACACACCCCATGCACAACTCCACCGGGGAAGGGGCCAGAAACGAGTTCTGTTGGTAGTTTTTACAGTACCCTGGTAGGCAGCTGAAAGGCACCACAAAACTTGTTCTACCTGCTTTCTGGGCTGAGATGGGGAACAGCTGAATTTTGGACTCGGCTGGTGACAAAATGTTCCAAACACACCCCATGAACAACTCCACCGGGAAAGGTGCCAGAAACGAGTTCTGTTGGTAGTTTTTTACACTACCCCGGTAGGCAGCTGAAAGGCACCACAAAACTTGTTCTACCTGCTTTCTGGGCTGAGATGGGGAATCGCTGAATTTTGGACTCGGCTGGTGACAAAATGTTCCAAACACACCCCATGCACAACTCCACCGGGGAAGGTGCCAGAAACGAGTTCTGTTGGTAGTTTTTACACTACCCTGGTAGGCAAGAGAAAGGCACCACAAAAGTTGTTCTACCTGCTTTCTGGGCTGAGATGGAGAATCGCTGAATTTTGGACTCGGCTGGTGACAAAATGTTCCAAACACACCCCATGCACAACTCCACCGGCAAAGGTGCCAGAAACGAGTTCTGTTGGTAGTTTTTACACTACCCCGGTAGGCAGCTGAAAGGCATTACAAAACTTGTTCTACCTGCTTTCTGGGCTTAGATGGGGAACAGCTGAATTTTGGACTCGGCTGCTGACAAAATGTTCCAAACACACCCCATGCACACCTCCACCGAGGAAGGTGCCAGAAACGAGTTCTGTTGGTAGTTTTTACACTACCCCGGTAGGCAGCTGAAAGGCACCACAAAACTTGTTGTACCTGCTTTCTGGGCTGAGATGGGGAATCGCTGAATTTTGGACTCGGCTGCTGACAAAATGTTCCAAACACACCCCATGCACAACTCCACCGGGGAAGGTGCCAGAAACGAGTTCTGTTGGTAGTTTTTACACTACCCCGGTAGGCAGCTGAAAGGCACCACAAAAGTTTTGCTACCTGCTTTCTGGGCTGAGATGGGGAACAGCTGAATTTTGGACTCGGCTGGTGACAAAATGTTCCAAACACACCCCATGCACAGCTCCACCGGCAAAGGTGCCAGAAACGAGTTCTGTTGGTAGTTTTTACAGTACCCCGGTAGGCAGCTGAAAGGCACCACAAAACTTGTTCTACCTGCTTTCTGGGCTGAGATGGGGAACAGCTGAGTTTTGGACTCGGCTGCTGACAAAATGTTCCAAACACACCCCATGCACAACTCCACCGAGGAAGGGGCCAGAAACGAGTTCTGTTGGTAGTTTTTACACTACCCCGGTAGGCAGCTGAAAGGCACCACAAAAGTTTTGCTACCTGCTTTCTGGGCTGAGATGGGGGAATCGCTGAATTTTGGACTCGGCTGGTGACAAAATGTTCCAAACACACCCATGCACAACTCCTCCGGGGAAGGTGCCAGAAACGAGTTCTGTTGGTAGTTTTTACACTACCCCGGTAGGCAGCTGAAAGGCACCACAAAACTTGTTCTACCTGCTTTCTGGGCTGAGATGGGGAATAGCTGAATTTTGGACTCGGCTGGTGACAAAATGTTCCAAAACACACCCCATGCACAACTCCACCGGGGAAGGTGCCAGAAACGAGTTCTGTTGGTAGTTTTTACAGTACCCCGGTAGGCAGCTGAAAGGCACCACAAAACTTGTTGTACCTGCTTTCTGGGCTGAGATGGAGAATCGCTGAATTTTGGACTCGGCTGCTGACAAAATGTTCCAAACACACCCCATGCACAACTCCTCCGGGGAAGGTGCCAGAAACGAGTTCTGTTGGTAGTTTTTACACTACCCCGGTAGGCAAGAGAAAGGCACCACAAAACTTGTTCTACCTGCTTTCTGGGCTGAGATGGAGAATCGCTGAATTTTGGACTCGGCTGCTGACAAAATGTTCCAAACACACCCCATGCACAACTCCACCGGGGAAGGTGCCAGAAACGAGTTCTTTTGGTAGTTTTTTACAGTACCCCGGTAGGCAGCTGAAAGGCACCACAAAAGTTTTTCTACCTGCTTTCTGGGCTGAGATGGGGAACAGCTGAATTTTGGACTGGGCTGGTGAAAAAATGTTTCCAAACACACCCCATGCACAACTCCACCGGGAAAGGTGCCAGAAACGAGTTCTGTTGGTAGTTTTTACACTACCCCGGTAGGCAGCTGAAAGGCACCACAAAACTTGTTGTACCTGCTTTCTGGGCTGAGATGAGGAACGGCTGAATTTTGGACTCGGCTGCTGACAAAATGTTCCAAACACACCCCATGCACAACTCCTCCGGGGAAGGTGCCAGAAACGAGTTCTGTTGGTAGTTTTTACAGTACCCCGGTAGGCAGCTGAAAGGCACCACAAAAGTTTTTCTACCTGCTTTCTGGGCTGAGATGGGGAACGGCTGAATTTTGGACTCGGCTGGTGACAAAATGTTCCAAACACACCCCATGCACAACTCCACCGGGAAAGGCGCCAGAAACGAGTTCTGTTGGTAGTTTTTACACTACCCCGGTAGGCAGCTGAAAGGCACCACAAAACTTGTTGTACCTGCTTTCTGGGCTGAGATGGGGAACGGCTGAATTTTGGACTCGGCTGGTGACAAAATGTTCCAAACACACCCCATGCACAGCTCCACCGGGGAAGGTGCCAGAAACGAGTTCTGTTGGTAGTTTTTACAGTACCCCGGTAGGCAGCTGAAAGGCACCACAAAACTTGTTGTACCTGCTTTCTGGGCTGAGATGGGGATCAGCTGAAGTTTGGACTCGGCTGCTGACAAAATGTTCCAAACACACCCCATGCACAACTCCACCGGGGAAGGTGCGAGAAAGGAGTTCTGTTGGTAGTTTTTTACACTACCCCGGTAGGCAGCTGAAAGGCACCACAAAACTTGTTCTACCTGCTTTCTGGGCTGAGATGGGGAATCGCTGAATTTTGGACTCGGCTGGTGACAAAATGTTCCAAACACACCCCATGCACAACTCCACCGGGGAAGGTGCCAGAAACGAGTTCTGTTGGTAGTTTTTACAGTACCCCGGTAGGCAGCTGAAAGGCACCACAAAACTTGTTCTACCTGCTTTCTGGGCTGAGATGGAGAATCGCTGAATTTTGGACTCGGCTGCTGACAAAATGTTCCAAACACACCCCATGCACAACTCCTCGGGGAAGGTGCCAGAAACGAGTTCTGTTGGTAGTTTTTACACTACCCCGGTAGGCAAGAGAAAGGCACCACAAAACTTGTTCTACCTGCTTTCTGGGCTGAGATGGAGAATCGCTGAATTTTGGACTCGGCTGCTGACAAAATGTTCCAAACACACCCCATGCACAACTCCACCGGGGAAGGTGCCAGAAACGAGTTCTTTTGGTAGTTTTTACAGTACCCCGGTAGGCAGCTGAAAGGCACCACAAAAGTTTTTCTACCTGCTTTCTGGGCTGAGATGGGGAACAGCTGAGTTTTGGACTCGGCTGCTGACAAAATGTTCCAAACACACCCCATGCACAACTCCACCGAGGAAGGGGCCAGAAACGAGTTCTGTTGGTAGTTTTTACACTACCCCGGTAGGCAGCTGAAAGGCACCACAAAAGTTTTGCTACCTGCTTTCTGGGCTGAGATGGGGAATCGCTGAATTTTGGACTCGGCTGGTGACAAAATGTTCCAAACACACCCCATGCACAACTCCTCCGGGGAAGGTGCCAGAAACGAGTTCTGTTGGTAGTTTTTACACTACCCCGGTAGGCAGCTGAAAGGCACCACAAAACTTGTTCTACCTGCTTTCTGGGCTGAGATGGGGAATAGCTGAATTTTGGACTCGGCTGGTGACAAAATGTTCCAAACACACCCCATGCACAACTCCACCGGGGAAGGTGCCAGAAACGAGTTCTGTTGGTAGTTTTTACAGTACCCCGGTAGGCAGCTGAAAGGCACCACAAAACTTGTTGTACCTGCTTTCTGGGCTGAGATGGAGAATCGCTGAATTTTGGACTCGGCTGCTGACAAAATGTTCCAAACACACCCCATGCACAACTCCTCCGGGGAAGGTGCCAGAAACGAGTTCTGTTGGTAGTTTTTACAGTACCCCGGTAGGCAAGAGAAAGGCACCACAAAACTTGTTCTACCTGCTTTCTGGGCTGAGATGGAGAATCGCTGAATTTTGGACTCGGCTGCTGACAAAATGTTCCAAACACACCCCATGCACAACTCCACCGGGGAAGGTGCCAGAAACGAGTTCTTTTGGTAGTTTTTACAGTACCCCCGGTAGGCAGCTGAAAGGCACCACAAAAGTTTTTCTACCTGCTTTCTGGGCTGAGATGGGGAACAGCTGAATTTTGGACTGGGCTGGTGAAAAAATGTTCCAAACACACCCCATGCACAACTCCACCGGGAAAGGTGCCAGAAACGAGTTCTGTTGGTAGTTTTTACACTACCCCGGTAGGCAGCTGAAAGGCACCACAAAACTTGTTGTACCTGCTTTCTGGGCTGAGATGAGGAACGGCTGAATTTTGGACTCGGCTGCTGACAAAATGTTCCAAACACACCCCATGCACAACTCCTCCGGGGAAGGTGCCAGAAACGAGTTCTGTTGGTAGTTTTTACAGTACCCCGGTAGGCAGCTGAAAGGCACCACAAAAGTTTTTCTACCTGCTTTCTGGGCTGAGATGGGGAACGGCTGAATTTTGGACTCGGCTGGTGACAAAATGTTCCAAACACACCCCATGCACAACTCCACCGGGAAAGGCGCCAGAAACGAGTTCTGTTGGTAGTTTTTACACTACCCCGGTAGGCAGCTGAAAGGCACCACAAAACTTGTTGTACCTGCTTTCTGGGCTGAGATGGGGAACGGCTGAATTTTGGACTCGGCTGGTGACAAAATGTTCCAAACACACCCCATGCACAGCTCCACCGGGGAAGGTGCCAGAAACGAGTTCTGTTGGTAGTTTTTACAGTACCCCGGTAGGCAGCTGAAAGGCACCACAAAACTTGTTGTACCTGCTTTCTGGGCTGAGATGGGGATCAGCTGAAGTTTGGACTCGGCTGCTGACAAAATGTTCCAAACACACCCCATGCACAACTCCACCGGGGAAGGTGCGAGAAAGGAGTTCTGTTGGTAGTTTTTACACTACCCCGGTAGGCAGCTGAAAGGCACCACAAAACTTGTTCTACCTGCTTTCTGGGCTGAGATGGGGAATCGCTGAATTTTGGACTCGGCTGGTGACAAAATGTTCCAAACACACCCCATGCACAACTCCACCGGGGAAGGTGCCAGAAACGAGTTCTGTTGGTAGTTTTTACAGTACCCCGGTAGGCAGCTGAAAGGCACCACAAAACTTGTTCTACCTGCTTTCTGGGCTGAGATGGAGAATCGCTGAATTTTGGACTCGGCTGCTGACAAAATGTTCCAAACACACCCCATGCACAACTCCTCCGGGGAAGGTGCCAGAAACGAGTTCTGTTGGTAGTTTTTACACTACCCCGGTAGGCAAGAGAAAGGCACCACAAAACTTGTTCTACCTGCTTTCTGGGCTGAGATGGAGAATCGCTGAATTTTGGACTCGGCTGCTGACAAAATGTTCCAAACACACCCCATGCACAACTCCACCGGGGAAGGTGCCAGAAACGAGTTCTTTTGGTAGTTTTTACAGTACCCCGGTAGGCAGCTGAAAGGCACCACAAAAGTTTTTCTACCTGCTTTCTGGGCTGAGATGGGGAACAGCTGAATTTTGGACTGGGCTGCCGACAAAATGTTCCAAACACACCCCATGCACAACTCCACCGGGGAAGGTGCCAGAAACGAGTTCTGTTGGTAGTTTTTACAGTACCCCGGTAGGCAGCTGAAAGGCACCACAAAACTTGTTGTACCTGCTTTCTGGGCTGAGATGAGGAACGGCTGAATTTTGGACTCGGCTGCTGACAAAATGTTCCAAACACACCCCATGCACAACTCCTCCGGGGAAGGTGCCAGAAACGAGTTCTGTTGGTAGTTTTTACACTACCCCGGTAGGCAGCTGAAAGGCACCACAAAACTTGTTCTACCTGCTTTCTGGGCTGAGATGGAGAATCGCTGAATTTTGGACTCGGCTGGTGACAAAATGTTCCAAACACACCCCATGCACAACTCCACCGGGAAAGGTGCCAGAAACGAGTTCTGTTGGTAGTTTTTACAGTACCCCGGTAGGCAGCTGAAAGGCACCACAAAACTTGTTGTACCTGCTTTCTGGGCTGAGATGGGGAACGGCTGAATTTTGGACTCGGCTGGTAACAAAATGTTCCAAACACACCCCATGCACACCTCCACCGGGGAAGGTGCCAGAAACGAGTTCTGTTGGTAGTTTTTACACTACCCCGGTAGGCAGCTGAAAGGCACCACAAAACTTGTTGTACCTGCTTTCTGGGCTGAGATGGGGATCAGCTGAAGTTTGGACTCGGCTGCTGACAAAATGTTCCAAACACACCCCATGCACACCTCCACCGGGGAAGGTGCGAGAAAGGAGTTCTGTTGGTAGTTTTTACACTACCCCGGTAGGCAGCTGAAAGGCACCACAAAACTTGTTCTACCTGCTTTCTGGGCTGAGATGGGGAATCGCTGAATTTTGGACTCGGCTGCTGACAAAATGTTCCAAACACACCCCATGCACAACTCCACCGGGGAAGGTGCCAGAAACGAGTTCTGTTGGTAGTTTTTACAGTACCCCGGTAGGCAGCTGAAAGGCACCACAAAACTTGTTCTACCTGCTTTCTGGGCTGAGATGGGGAACGGCTGAATTTTGGACTCGGCTGGTAACAAAATGTTCCAAACACACCCCATGCACAACTCCTCCGGGGAAGGTGCCAGAAACGAGTTCTGTTGGTAGTTTTTACACTACCCCGGTAGGCAGCTGAAAGGCACCACAAAAGTTTTGCTACCTGCTTTCTGGGCTGAGATGGGGAACAGCTGAGTTTTGGACTCGGCTGCTGACAAAATGTTCCAAACACACCCCATGCACAACTCCACCGGGGAAGGTGCCAGAAACGAGTTCTGTTGGTAGTTTTTACAGTACCCCCGGTAGGCAAGAGAAAGGCACCACAAAACTTGTTCTACCTGCTTTCTGGGCTGAGAGGAGAATCGCTGAATTTTGGACTCGGCTGGTGAAAAAATGTTCCAAACACACCCCATGCACAACTCCACCGGGAAAGGTGCCAGAAACGAGTTCTGTTGGTAGTTTTTACACTACCCCGGTAGGCAGCTGAAAGGCATTACAAAACTTGTTCTACCTGCTTTCTGGGCTGAGATGGGGAACAGCTGAATTTTGGACTCGGCTGGTGACAAAATGTTCCAAACACACCCCATGCACACCTCCACCGGGGAAGGTGCCAGAAACGAGTTCTGTTGGTAGTTTTTACACTACCCCGGTAGGCAGCTGAAAGGCACCACAAAAGTTTTTCTACCTGCTTTCTGGGCTGAGATGGGGAACGGCTGAATTTTGGACTCGGCTGGTGACAAAATGTTCCAAACACACCCCATGCACAACTCCACCGGGAAAGGTGCCAGAAACGAGTTCTGTTGGTAGTTTTTACACTACCCCGGTAGGCAGCTGAAAGGCACCACAAAACTTGTTGTACCTGCTTTCTGGGCTGAGATGGGGAACGGCTGAATTTTGGACTCGGCTGGTGACAAAATGTTCCAAACACACCCCATGCACACCTCCACCGGGGAAGGTGCCAGAAACGAGTTCTGTTGGTAGTTTTTACACTACCCCGGTAGGCAGCTGAAAGGCACCACAAAACTTGTTGTACCTGCTTTCTGGGCTGAGATGGGGATCAGCTGAAGTTTGGACTCGGCTGCTGACAAAATGTTCCAAACACACCCCATGCACAACTCCACCGGGGAAGGTGCGAGAAAGGAGTTCTGTTGGTAGTTTTTACACTACCCCGGTAGGCAGCTGAAAGGCACCACAAAACTTGTTGTACCTGCTTTCTGGGCTGAGATGGGGAACGGCTGAATTTTGGACTCGGCTGGTAACAAAATGTTCCAAACACACCCCATGCACACCTCCACCGGGGAAGGTGCCAGAAACGAGTTCTGTTGGTAGTTTTTACACTACCCCGGTAGGCAGCTGAAAGGCATCACAAAACTTGTTGTACCTGCTTTCTGGGCTGAGATGGGGATCAGCTGAAGTTTGGACTCGGTTGCTGACAAAATGTTCCAAACACACCCCATGCACAACTCCACCGGGGAAGGTGCGAGAAAGGAGTTCTGTTGGTAGTTTTTACACTACCCCGGTAGGCAGCTGAAAGGCACCACAAAACTTGTTCTACCTGCTTTCTGGGCTGAGATGGGGAACGGCTGAATTTTGGACTCGGCTGGTAACAAAATGTTCCAAACACACCCCATGCGCACCTCCACCGGGGAAGGTGCCAGAAACGAGTTCTGTTGGTAGTTTTTTACACTACCCCGGTAGGCAGCTGAAAGGCATTACAAAACTTGTTCTACCTGCTTTCTGGGCTGAGATGGGGAACAGCTGAGTTTTGGACTCGGCTGGTGACAAAATGTTCCAAACACACCCCATGCACAACTCCACCGGGGAAGGGGCCAGAAACGAGTTCTGTTGGTAGTTTTTACAGTACCCTGGTAGGCAGCTGAAAGGCACCACAAAACTTGTTCTACCTGCTTTCTGGGCTGAGATGGGGAACAGCTGAATTTTGGACTCGGCTGGTGACAAAATGTTCCAAACACACCCCATGAACAACTCCACCGGGAAAGGTGCCAGAAACGAGTTCTGTTGGTAGTTTTTACACTACCCCGGTAGGCAGCTGAAAGGCACCACAAAACTTGTTCTACCTGCTTTCTGGGCTGAGATGGGGAATCGCTGAATTTTGGACTCGGCTGGTGACAAAATGTTCCAAACACACCCCATGCACAACTCCACCGGGGAAGGTGCCAGAAACGAGTTCTGTTGGTAGTTTTTACACTACCCTGGTAGGCAAGAGAAAGGCACCACAAAAGTTGTTCTACCTGCTTTCTGGGCTGAGATGGAGAATCGCTGAATTTTGGACTCGGCTGGTAACAAAATGTTCCAAACACACCCCATGCACAACTCCACCGGCAAAGGTGCCAGAAACGAGTTCTGTTGGTAGTTTTTACACTACCCCGGTAGGCAGCTGAAAGGCATTACAAAACTTGTTCTACCTGCTTTCTGGGCTTAGATGGGGAACAGCTGAATTTTGGACTCGGCTGCTGACAAAATGTTCCAAACACACCCCATGCACACCTCCACCGAGGAAGGTGCCAGAAACGAGTTCTGTTGGTAGTTTTTACACTACCCCGGTAGGCAGCTGAAAGGCACCACAAAACTTGTTGTACCTGCTTTCTGGGCTGAGATGGGGAATCGCTGAATTTTGGACTCGGCTGCTGACAAAATGTTCCAAACACACCCCATGCACAACTCCACCGGGGAAGGTGCCAGAAACGAGTTCTGTTGGTAGTTTTTACACTACCCCGGTAGGCAGCTGAAAGGCACCACAAAAGTTTTGCTACCTGCTTTCTGGGCTGAGATGGGGAACAGCTGAATTTTGGACTCGGCTGGTGACAAAATGTTCCAAACACACCCCATGCACAGCTCCACCGGCAAAGGTGCCAGAAACGAGTTCTGTTGGTAGTTTTTACAGTACCCCGGTAGGCAGCTGAAAGGCACCACAAAACTTGTTCTACCTGCTTTCTGGGCTGAGATGGGGAACAGCTGAGTTTTGGACTCGGCTGCTGACAAAATGTTCCAAACACACCCCATGCACAACTCCACCGAGGAAGGGGCCAGAAACGAGTTCTGTTGGTAGTTTTTACACTACCCCGGTAGGCAGCTGAAAGGCACCACAAAAGTTTTGCTACCTGCTTTCTGGGCTGAGATGGGGAATCGCTGAATTTTGGACTCGGCTGGTGACAAAATGTTCCAAACACACCCCATGCACAACTCCTCCGGGGAAGGTGCCAGAAACGAGTTCTGTTGGTAGTTTTTACACTACCCCGGTAGGCAGCTGAAAGGCACCACAAAACTTGTTCTACCTGCTTTCTGGGCTGAGATGGAGAATCGCTGAATTTTGGACTCGGCTGCTGACAAAATGTTCCAAACACACCCCATGCACAACTCCACCGGGGAAGGTGCCAGAAACGAGTTCTTTTGGTAGTTTTTACAGTACCCCGGTAGGCAGCTGAAAGGCACCACAAAAGTTTTTCTACCTGCTTTCTGGGCTGAGATGGGGAACAGCTGAATTTTGGACTGGGCTGGTGAAAAAATGTTCCAAACACACCCCATGCACAACTCCACCGGGAAAGGTGCCAGAAACGAGTTCTGTTGGTAGTTTTTACACTACCCCGGTAGGCAGCTGAAAGGCACCACAAAACTTGTTGTACCTGCTTTCTGGGCTGAGATGAGGAACGGCTGAATTTTGGACTCGGCTGCTGACAAAATGTTCCAAACACACCCCATGCACAACTCCTCCGGGGAAGGTGCGAGAAAGGAGTTCTGTTGGTAGTTTTTACAGTACCCCGGTAGGCAGCTGAAAGGCACCACAAAAGTTTTTCTACCTGCTTTCTGGGCTGAGATGGGGAACGGCTGAATTTTGGACTCGGCTGGTGACAAAATGTTCCAAACACACCCCATGCACAACTCCACCGGGAAAGGCGCCAGAAACGAGTTCTGTTGGTAGTTTTTACACTACCCCGGTAGGCAGCTGAAAGGCACCACAAAACTTGTTGTACCTGCTTTCTGGGCTGAGATGGGGAACGGCTGAATTTTGGACTCGGCTGGTGACAAAATGTTCCAAACACACCCCATGCACAGCTCCACCGGGGAAGGTGCCAGAAACGAGTTCTGTTGGTAGTTTTTACAGTACCCCGGTAGGCAGCTGAAAGGCACCACAAAACTTGTTGTACCTGCTTTCTGGGCTGAGATGGGGATCAGCTGAAGTTTGGACTCGGCTGCTGACAAAATGTTCCAAACACACCCCATGCACAACTCCACCGGGGAAGGTGCGAGAAAGGAGTTCTGTTGGTAGTTTTTACACTACCCCGGTAGGCAGCTGAAAGGCACCACAAAACTTGTTCTACCTGCTTTCTGGGCTGAGATGGGGAATCGCTGAATTTTGGACTCGGCTGCTGACAAAATGTTCCAAACACACCCCATGCACAACTCCACCGGGGAAGGTGCCAGAAACGAGTTCTGTTGGTAGTTTTTACAGTACCCCGGTAGGCAGCTGAAAGGCACCACAAAACTTGTTCTACCTGCTTTCTGGGCTGAGATGGAGAATCGCTGAATTTTGGACTCGGCTGCTGACAAAATGTTCCAAACACACCCCATGCACAACTCCTCCGGGGAAGGTGCCAGAAACGAGTTCTGTTGGTAGTTTTTACACTACCCCGGTAGGCAAGAGAAAGGCACCACAAAACTTGTTCTACCTGCTTTCTGGGCTGAGATGGAGAATCGCTGAATTTTGGACTCGGCTGCTGACAAAATGTTCCAAACACACCCCATGCACAACTCCACCGGGGAAGGTGCCAGAAACGAGTTCTTTTGGTAGTTTTTACAGTACCCCGGTAGGCAGCTGAAAGGCACCACAAAAGTTTTTCTACCTGCTTTCTGGGCTGAGATGGGGAACAGCTGAATTTTGGACTGGGCTGCCGACAAAATGTTCCAAACACACCCCATGCACAACTCCACCGGGGAAGGTGCCAGAAACGAGTTCTGTTGGTAGTTTTTACAGTACCCCGGTAGGCAGCTGAAAGGCACCACAAAACTTGTTGTACCTGCTTTCTGGGCTGAGATGAGGAACGGCTGAATTTTGGACTCGGCTGCTGACAAAATGTTCCAAACACACCCCATGCACAACTCCTCCGGGGAAGGTGCCAGAAACGAGTTCTGTTGGTAGTTTTTACACTACCCCGGTAGGCAGCTGAAAGGCACCACAAAACTTGTTCTACCTGCTTTCTGGGCTGAGATGGAGAATCGCTGAATTTTGGACTCGGCTGGTGACAAAATGTTCCAAACACACCCCATGCACAACTCCACCGGGAAAGGTGCCAGAAACGAGTTCTGTTGGTAGTTATTACAGTACCCCGGTAGGCAGCTGAAAGGCACCACAAAACTTGTTGTACCTGCTTTCTGGGCTGAGATGGGGAACGGCTGAATTTTGGACTCGGCTGGTGACAAAATGTTCCAAACACACCCCATGCACACCTCCACCGGGGAAGGTGCCAGAAACGAGTTCTGTTGGTAGTTTTTACACTACCCCCGGTAGGCAGCTGAAAGGCACCACAAAACTTGTTGTACCTGCTTTCTGGGCTGAGATGGGGATCAGCTGAAGTTTGGACTCGGCTGCTGACAAAATGTTCCAAACACACCCCATGCACAACTCCACCGGGGAAGGTGCGAGAAAGGAGTTCTGTTGGTAGTTTTTACACTACCCCGGTAGGCAGCTGAAAGGCACCACAAAACTTGTTCTACCTGCTTTCTGGGCTGAGATGGGGAATCGCTGAATTTTGGACTCGGCTGCTGACAAAATGTTCCAAACACACCCCATGCACAACTCCACCGGGGAAGGTGCCAGAAACGAGTTCTGTTGGTAGTTTTTACAGTACCCCGGTAGGCAGCTGAAAGGCACCACAAAACTTGTTCTACCTGCTTTCTGGGCTGAGATGGGGAACGGCTGAATTTTGGACTCGGCTGGTAACAAAATGTTCCAAACACACCCCATGCACAACTCCTCCGGGGAAGGTGCCAGAAACGAGTTCTGTTGGTAGTTTTTACACTACCCCGGTAGGCAGCTGAAAGGCACCACAAAAGTTTTGCTACCTGCTTTCTGGGCTGAGATGGGGAACAGCTGAGTTTTGGACTCGGCTGCTGACAAAATGTTCCAAACACACCCCATGCACAACTCCACCGGGGAAGGTGCCAGAAACGAGTTCTGTTGGTAGTTTTTACAGTACCCCGGTAGGCAAGAGAAAGGCACCACAAAACTTGTTCTACCTGCTTTCTGGGCTGAGAGGAGAATCGCTGAATTTTGGACTCGGCTGGTGAAAAAATGTTCCAAACACACCCCATGCACAACTCCACCGGGAAAGGTGCCAGAAACGAGTTCTGTTGGTAGTTTTTACACTACCCCGGTAGGCAGCTGAAAGGCATTACAAAACTTGTTCTACCTGCTTTCTGGGCTGAGATGGGGAACAGCTGAATTTTGGACTCGGCTGGTGACAAAATGTTCCAAACACACCCCATGCACACCTCCACCGGGGAAGGTGCCAGAAACGAGTTCTGTTGGTAGTTTTTACACTACCCCGGTAGGCAGCTGAAAGGCACCACAAAAGTTTTTCTACCTGCTTTCTGGGCTGAGATGGGGAACGGCTGAATTTTGGACTCGGCTGGTGACAAAATGTTCCAAACACACCCCATGCACAACTCCACCGGGAAAGGTGCCAGAAACGAGTTCTGTTGGTAGTTTTTACACTACCCCGGTAGGCAGCTGAAAGGCACCACAAAACTTGTTGTACCTGCTTTCTGGGCTGAGATGGGGAAAGGAGGAATTTTGGACTCGGCTGGTGACAAAATGTTCCAAACACACCCCATGCACACCTCCACCGGGGAAGGTGCCAGAAACGAGTTCTGTTGGTAGTTTTTACACTACCCCGGTAGGCAGCTGAAAGGCACCACAAAACTTGTTGTACCTGCTTTCTGGGCTGAGATGGGGATCAGCTGAAGTTTGGACTCGGCTGCTGACAAAATGTTCCAAACACACCCCATGCACAACTCCACCGGGGAAGGTGCGAGAAAGGAGTTCTGTTGGTAGTTTTTACACTACCCCGGTAGGCAGCTGAAAGGCACCACAAAACTTGTTCTACCTGCTTTCTGGGCTGAGATGGGGAACAGCTGAATTTTGGACTGGGCTGCTGACAAAATGTTCCAAACACACCCCATGCACAACTCCACCGGGGAAGGTGCCAGAAACGAGTTCTGTTGGTAGTTTTTACAGTACCCCGGTAGGCAGCTGAAAGGCACCACAAAACTTGTTGTACCTGCTTTCTGGGCTGAGATGAGGAACGGCTGAATTTTGGACTCGGCTGCTGACAAAATGTTCCAAACACACCCCATGCACAACTCCTCCGGGGAAGGTGCCAGAAACGAGTTCTGTTGGTAGTTTTTACAGTACCCCGGTAGGCAGCTGAAAGGCACCACAAAACTTGTTCTACCTGCTTTCTGGGCTGAGATGGAGAATCGCTGAATTTTGGACTCGGCTGGTGACAAAATGTTCCAAACACACCCCATGCACAACTCCACCGGGAAAGGTGCCAGAAACGAGTTCTGTTGGTAGTTTTTACAGTACCCCGGTAGGCAGCTGAAAGGCACCACAAAACTTGTTGTACCTGCTTTCTGGGCTGAGATGGGGAACGGCTGAATTTTGGACTCGGCTGGTGACAAAATGTTCCAAACACACCCCATGCACACCTCCACCGGCAAAGGTGCCAGAAAAGAGTTCTGTTGGTAGTTTTTACACTACCCCGGTAGGCAGCTGAAAGGCACCACAAAACTTGTTGTACCTGCTTTCTGGGCTGAGATGGGGATCAGCTGAAGTTTGGACTCGGCTGCTGACAAAATGTTCCAAACACACCCCATGCACAACTCCACCGGGGAAGGTGCGAGAAAGGAGTTCTGTTGGTAGTTTTTACACTACCCCGGTAGGCAGCTGAAAGGCACCACAAAACTTGTTCTACCTGCTTTCTGGGCTGAGATGGGGAATCGCTGAATTTTGGACTCGGCTGGTGACAAAATGTTCCAAACACACCCCATGCACAACTCCACCGGGGAAGGTGCCAGAAACGAGTTCTGTTGGTAGTTTTTACACTACCCCGGTAGGCAGCTGAAAGGCACCACAAAAGTTTTGCTACCTGCTTTCTGGGCTGAGATGGGGAACAGCTGAGTTTTGGACTCGGCTGCTGACAAAATGTTCCAAACACACCCCATGCACAACTCCACCGGGGAAGGTGCCAGAAACGAGTTCTGTTGGTAGTTTTTACAGTACCCCGGTAGGCAAGAGAAAGGCACCACAAAACTTGTTCTACCTGCTTTCTGGGCTGAGAGGAAAATAGCTGAATTTTGGACTCGGCTGGTGAAAAAATGTTCCAAACACACCCCATGCACAACTCCACCGGGAAAGGTGCCAGAAACGAGTTCTGTTGGTAGTTTTTACACTACCCCGGTAGGCAGCTGAAAGGCATTACAAAACTTGTTCTACCTGCTTTCTGGGCTGAGATGGGGAACAGCTGAATTTTGGACTCGGCTGGTGACAAAATGTTCCAAACACACCCCATGCACACCTCCACCGGGGAAGGTGCCAGAAACGAGTTCTGTTGGTAGTTTTTACACTACCCCGGTAGGCAGCTGAAAGGCACCACAAAAGTTTTTCTACCTGCTTTCTGGGCTGAGATGGGGAACGGCTGAATTTTGGACTCGGCTGGTGACAAAATGTTCCAAACACACCCCATGCACAACTCCACCGGGAAAGGTGCCAGAAACGAGTTCTGTTGGTAGTTTTTACACTACCCCGGTAGGCAGCTGAAAGGCACCACAAAACTTGTTGTACCTGCTTTCTGGGCTGAGATGGGGAACGGCTGAATTTTGGACTCGGCTGCTGACAAAATGTTCCAAACACACCCCATGCACACCTCCACCGGGGAAGGTGCCAGAAACGAGTTCTGTTGGTAGTTTTTACACTACCCCGGTAGGCAGCTGAAAGGCACCACAAAACTTGTTGTACCTGCTTTCTGGGCAGAGATGGGGAACGGCTGAATTTTGGACTCGGCTGCTGACAAAATGTTCCAAACACACCCCATGCACAACTCCACCGGGGAAGGTGCGAGAAAGGAGTTCTGTTGGTAGTTTTTACACTACCCCGGTAGGCAGCTGAAAGGCACCACAAAACTTGTTCTACCTGCTTTCTGGGCTGAGATGGGGAATCGCTGAATTTTGGACTCGGCTGGTGACAAAATGTTCCAAACACACCCCATGCACAACTCCACCGGGGAAGGTGCCAGAAACGAGTTCTGTTGGTAGTTTTTACAGTACCCCGGTAGGCAGCTGAAAGGCACCACAAAACTTGTTCTACCTGCTTTCTGGGCTGAGATGGGGAACGGCTGAATTTTGGACTCGGCTGGTAACAAAACGTTCCAAACACACCCCATGCACAACTCCACCGGCAAAGGTGCCAGAAACGAGTTCTGTTGGTAGTTTTTACACTACCCCGGTAGGCAGCTGAAAGGCACCACAAAAGTTTTGCTACCTGCTTTCTGGGCTGAGATGGGGAACAGCTGAGTTTTGGACTCGGCTGCTGACAAAATGTTCCAAACACACCCCATGCACAACTCCACCGGGGAAGGTGCCAGAAACGAGTTCTGTTGGTAGTTTTTACACTACCCCGGTAGGCAGCTGAAAGGCACCACAAAACTTGTTGTACCTGCTTTCTGGGCTGAGATGGGGAACGGCTGAATTTTGGACTCGGCTGCTGACAAATGTTCCAAACACACCCCATGCACAACTCCACCGGGGAAGGTGCCAGAAACGAGTTCTGTTGGTAGTTTTTACAGTACCCCGGTAGGCAGCTGAAAGGCACCACAAAACTTGTTCTACCTGCTTTCTGGGCTGAGATGGGGAATCGCTGAATTTTGGACTCGGCTGGTGAAAAAATGTTCCAAACACACCCCATGCACAACTCCTCCGAGGAAGGGGCCAGAAACGAGTTCTGTTGGTAGTTTTTACACTACCCCGGTAGGCAGCTGAAAGGCACCACAAAACTTGTTCTACCTGCTTTCTGGGCTGAGATGGGGAATCGCTGAATTTTGGACTCGGCTGGTGACAAAATGTTCCAAACACACCCCATGCACAACTCCACCGGGGAAGGTGCCAGAAACGAGTTCTGTTGGTAGTTTTTACAGTACCCCGGTAGGCAGCTGAAAGGCACCACAAAACTTGTTCTACCTGCTTTCTGGGCTGAGATGGGGAACGGCTGAATTTTGGACTCGGCTGGTAACAAAATGTTCCAAACACACCCCATGCACAACTCCTCCGGGGAAGGTGCCAGAAACGAGTTCTGTTGGTAGTTTTTACACTACCCCGGTAGGCAGCTGAAAGGCACCACAAAAGTTTTGCTACCTGCTTTCTGGGCTGAGATGGGGAACAGCTGAGTTTTGGACTCGGCTGCTGACAAAATGTTCCAAACACACCCCATGCACAACTCCACCGGGGAAGGTGCCAGAAACGAGTTCTGTTGGTAGTTTTTACAGTACCCCGGTAGGCAAGAGAAAGGCACCACAAAACTTGTTCTACCTGCTTTCTGGGCTGAGAGGAGAATCGCTGAATTTTGGACTCGGCTGGTGACAAAATGTTCCAAACACACCCCATGCACAACTCCACCGGGAAAGGTGCCAGAAACGAGTTCTGTTGGTAGTTTTTACACTACCCCGGTAGGCAGCTGAAAGGCATTACAAAACTTGTTCTACCTGCTTTCTGGGCTGAGATGGGGAACAGCTGAATTTTGGACTCGGCTGCTGACAAAATGTTCCAAACACACCCCATGCACACCTCCACCGGGAAAGGTGCCAGAAACGAGTTCTGTTGGTAGTTTTTACACTACCCCGGTAGGCAGCTGAAAGGCACCACAAAACTTGTTGTACCTGCTTTCTGGGCTGAGATGGGGAACAGCTGAATTTTGGACTCGGCTGGTGACAAAATGTTCCAAACACACCCCATGCACAGCTCCACCGGCAAAGGTGCCAGAAACGAGTTCTGTTGGTAGTTTTTACAGTACCCCGGTAGGCAGCTGAAAGGCACCACAAAACTTGTTCTACCTGCTTTCTGGGCTGAGATGGAGAATCGCTGAATTTTGGACTCGGCTGGTGACAAAATGTTCCAAACACACCCCATGCACAACTCCACCGGGAAAGGTGCCAGAAAAGAGTTCTGTTGGTAGTTTTTACACTACCCCGGTAGGCAGCTGAAAGGCACCACAAAACTTGTTGTACCTGCTTTCTGGGCTGAGATGGGGAACGGCTGAATTTTGGACTCGGCTGGTGACAAAATGTTCCAAACACACCCCATGCACACCTCCACCGGGGAAGGTGCCAGAAACGAGTTCTGTTGGTAGTTTTTACACTACCCCGGTAGGCAGCTGAAAGGCACCACAAAACTTGTTGTACCTGCTTTCTGGGCTGAGATGGGGATCAGCTGAAGTTTGGACTCGGCTGGTGAAAAAATGTTCCAAACACACCCCATGCACAACTCCTCCGAGGAAGGGGCCAGAAACGAGTTCTGTTGGTAGTTTTTACACTACCCCGGTAGGCAGCTGAAAGGCACCACAAAACTTGTTCTACCTGCTTTCTGGGCTGAGATGGGGAATCGCTGAATTTTGGACTCGGCTGGTGACAAAATGTTCCAAACACACCCCATGCACAACTCCACCGGGGAAGGTGCCAGAAACGAGTTCTGTTGGTAGTTTTTACAGTACCCCGGTAGGCAGCTGAAAGGCACCACAAAACTTGTTGTACCTGCTTTCTGGGCTGAGATGGGGAACGGCTGAATTTTGGACTCGGCTGGTAACAAAATGTTCCAAACACACCCCATGCACAACTCCACCGGCAAAGGTGCCAGAAACGAGTTCTGTTGGTAGTTTTTACACTACCCCGGTAGGCAGCTGAAAGGCACCACAAAACTTGTTGTACCTGCTTTCTGGGCTGAGATGGGGATCAGCTGAAGTTTGGACTCGGCTGCTGACAAAATGTTCCAAACACACCCCATGCACAACTCCACCGGGGAAGGTGCCAGAAACGAGTTCTGTTGGTAGTTTTTACACTACCCCGGTAGGCAGCTGAAAGGCACCACAAAACTTGTTCTACCTGCTTTCTGGGCTGAGATGGGGAATCGCTGAATTTTGGACTCGGCTGGTGACAAAATGTTCCAAACACACCCCATGCACAGCTCCACCGGGGAAGGTGCCAGAAACGAGTTCTGTTGGTAGTTTTTACAGTACCCCGGTAGGCAGCTGAAAGGCACCACAAAACTTGTTCTACCTGCTTTCTGGGCAGAGATGGGGAACGGCTGAATTTTGGACTCGGCTGGTAACAAAATGTTCCAAACACACCCCATGCACAACTCCACCGGCAAAGGTGCCAGAAACGAGTTCTGTTGGTAGTTTTTACACTACCCCGGTAGGCAGCTGAAAGGCACCACAAAAGTTTTGCTACCTGCTTTCTGGGCTGAGATGGGGAACAGCTGAGTTTTGGACTCGGCTGCTGACAAAATGTTCCAAACACACCCCATGCACAACTCCACCGGGGAAGGTGCCAGAAACGAGTTCTGTTGGTAGTTTTTACAGTACCCTGGTAGGCAAGAGAAAGGCACCACAAAACTTGTTCTACCTGCTTTCTGGGCTGAGAGGAGAATCGCTGAATTTTGGACTCGGCTGGTGAAAAAATGTTCCAAACACACCCCATGCACAACTCCACCGGGAAAGGTGCCAGAAACGAGTTCTGTTGGTAGTTTTTACACTACCCCGGTAGGCAGCTGAAAGGCATTACAAAACTTGTTCTACCTGCTTTCTGGGCTGAGATGGGGAACAGCTGAATTTTGGACTCGGCTGGTGACAAAATGTTCCAAACACACCCCATGCACACCTCCACCGGGGAAGGTGCCAGAAACGAGTTCTGTTGGTAGTTTTTACACTACCCCGGTAGGCAGCTGAAAGGCACCACAAAACTTGTTCTACCTGCTTTCTGGGCTGAGATGGGGAACAGCTGAATTTTGGACTCGGCTGGTGACAAAATGTTCCAAACACACCCCATGCACAGCTCCACCGGCAAAGGTGCCAGAAACGAGTTCTGTTGGTAGTTTTTACACTACCCCGGTAGGCAGCTGAAAGGCACCACAAAAGTTTTTCTACCTGCTTTCTGGGCTGAGATGGGGAACAGCTGAATTTTGGACTTGGCTGCTGACAAAATGTTCCAAACACACCCCATGCACAGCTCCACCGGCAAAGGTGCCAGAAACGAGTTCTGTTGGTAGTTTTTACACTACCCCGGTAGGCAGCTGAAAGGCACCACAAAAGTTTTGCTACCTGCTTTCTGGGCTGAGATGGGGAATCGCTGAATTTTGGACTCGGCTGGTGACAAAATGTTCCAAACACGCCCCATGCACAACTCCTCCGGGGAAGGTGCCAGAAACGAGTTCTGTTGGTAGTTTTTACAGTACCCCGGTAGGCAGCTGAAAGGCACCACAAAACTTGTTCTACCTGCTTTCTGGGCTGAGATGGGGAACGGCTGAATTTTGGACTCGGCTGCTGACAAAATGATCCAAACACACCCCATGCACAACTCCACCGGGAAAGGTGCCAGAAACGAGTTCTGTTGGTAGTTTTTACACTACCCCGGTAGGCAGCTGAAAGGCACCACAAAACTTGTTGTACCTGCTTTCTGGGCTGAGATGGGGAATAGCTGAATTTTGGACTCGGCTGGTGACAAAATGTTCCAAACACACCCCATGCACACCTCCACCGGGGAAGGTGCCAGAAACGAGTTCTGTTGGTAGTTTTTACACTACCCCGGTAGGCAGCTGAAAGGCACCACAAAACTTGTTGTACCTGCTTTCTGGGCTGAGATGGGGATCAGCTGAAGTTTGGACTCGGCTGCTGACAAAATGTTCCAAACACACCCCATGCACAACTCCACCGGGGAAGGTGCCAGAAACGAGTTCTGTTGGTAGTTTTTACAGTACCCCGGTAGGCAAGAGAAAGGCACCACAAAACTTGTTCTACCTGCTTTCTGGGCTGAGAGGAGAATTGCTGAATTTTGGACTCGGCTGGTGAAAAAATGTTCCAAACACACCCCATGCACAACTCCACCGGGAAAGGTGCCAGAAACGAGTTCTGTTGGTAGTTTTTACACTACCCCGGTAGGCAGCTGAAAGGCATTACAAAACTTGTTCTACCTGCTTTCTGGGCTGAGATGGGGAACAGCTGAATTTTGGACTCGGCTGGTGACAAAATGTTCCAAACACACCCCATGCACACCTCCACCGGGGAAGGTGCCAGAAACGAGTTCTGTTGGTAGTTTTTACACTACCCCGGTAGGCAGCTGAAAGGCACCACAAAACTTGTTCTACCTGCTTTCTGGGCTGAGATGGAGAATCGCTGAATTTTGGACTCGGCTGGTGACAAAATGTTCCAAACACACCCCATGCACAGCTCCACCGGCAAAGGTGCCAGAAACGAGTTCTGTTGGTAGTTTTTACACTACCCCGGTAGGCAGCTGAAAGGCACCACAAAAGTTTTTCTACCTGCTTTCTGGGCTGAGATGGGGAACAGCTGAATTTTGGACTCGGCTGCTGACAAAATGATCCAAACACACCCCATGCACAGCTCCACCGGCAAAGGTGCCAGAAACGAGTTCTGTTGGTAGTTTTTACACTACCCCGGTAGGCAGCTGAAAGGCACCACAAAAGTTTTGCTACCTGCTTTCTGGGCTGAGATGGGGAATCGCTGAATTTTGGACTCGGCTGCTGACAAAATGTTCCAAACACACCCCATGCACACCTCCACCGGGGAAGGTGCCAGAAACGAGTTCTGTTGGTAGTTTTTACAGTACCCCGGTAGGCAGCTGAAAGGCACCACAAAACTTGTTCTACCTGCTTTCTGGGCTGAGATGGGGAACGGCTGAATTTTGGACTCGGCTGGTAACAAAATGTTCCAAACACACCCCATGCACAAATCCACCGGCAAAGGTGCCAGAAACGAGTTCTGTTGGTAGTTTTTACACTACCCCGGTAGGCAAGAGAAAGGCACCACAAAACTTGTTCTACCTGCTTTCTGGGCTGAGATGGAGAATCGCTGAATTTTGGACTCGGCTGGTGACAAAATGTTCCAAACACACCCCATGCACAACTCCACCGGGAAAGGTGCCAGAAACGAGTTCTGTTGGTAGTTTTTACAGTACCCCGGTAGGCAGCTGAAAGGCACCACAAAACTTGTTGTACCTGCTTTCTGGGCTGAGATGGGGAACGGCTGAATTTTGGACTCGGCTGGTGACAAAATGTTCCAAACACACCCCATGCACACCTCCACCGGGGAAGGTGCCAGAAACGAGTTCTGTTGGTAGTTTTTACACTACCCCGGTAGGCAGCTGAAAGGCACCACAAAACTTGTTGTACCTGCTTTCTGGGCTGAGATGGGGATCAGCTGAAGTTTGGACTCGGCTGCTGACAAAATGTTCCAAACACACCCCATGCACAACTCCACCGGGGAAGGTGCGAGAAAGGAGTTCTGTTGGTAGTTTTTACACTACCCCGGTAGGCAGCTGAAAGGCACCACAAAACTTGTTCTACCTGCTTTCTGGGCTGAGATGGGGAATCGCTGAATTTTGGACTCGGCTGCTGACAAAATGTTCCAAACACACCCCATGCACAACTCCACCGGGGAAGGTGCCAGAAACGAGTTCTGTTGGTAGTTTTTACAGTACCCCGGTAGGCAGCTGAAAGGCACCACAAAACTTGTTCTACCTGCTTTCTGGGCTGAGATGGGGAACGGCTGAATTTTGGACTCGGCTGGTAACAAAATGTTCCAAACACACCCCATGCACAACTCCTCCGGGGAAGGTGCCAGAAACGAGTTCTGTTGGTAGTTTTTACACTACCCCGGTAGGCAGCTGAAAGGCACCACAAAAATTTTGCTACCTGCTTTCTGGGCTGAGATGGGGAACAGCTGAGTTTTGGACTCGGCTGCTGACAAAATGTTCCAAACACACCCCATGCACAACTCCACCGGGGAAGGTGCCAGAAACGAGTTCTGTTGGTAGTTTTTACAGTACCCCCGGTAGGCAAGAGAAAGGCACCACAAAACTTGTTCTACCTGCTTTCTGGGCTGAGATGGGGAACGGCTGAATTTTGGACTCGGCTGGTGACAAAATGTTCCAAACACACCCCATGCACACCTCCACCGGGGAAGGTGCCAGAAACGAGTTCTGTTGGTAGTTTTTACACTACCCCGGTAGGCAGCTGAAAGGCACCACAAAACTTGTTCTACCTGCTTTCTGGGCTGAGATGGGGATCAGCTGAAGTTTGGACTCGGCTGCTGACAAAATGTTCCAAACACACCCCATGCACAACTCCACCGGGGAAGGTGCGAGAAAGGAGTTCTGTTGGTAGTTTTTACACTACCCCGGTAGGCAGCTGAAAGGCACCACAAAACTTGTTCTACCTGCTTTCTGGGCTGAGATGGGGAACAGCTGAATTTTGGACTCGGCTGGTGACAAAATGTTCCAAACACACCCCATGCACACCTCCACCGGGGAAGGTGCCAGAAACGAGTTCTGTTGGTAGTTTTTACAGTACCCCGGTAGGCAGCTGAAAGGCACCACAAAATTTGTTGTACCTGCTTTCTGGGCTGAGATGAGGAACGGCTGAATTTTGGACTCGGCTGCTGACAAAATGTTCCAAACACACCCCATGCACAACTCCACCGGGGAAGGTGCCAGAAACGAGTTCTGTTGGTAGTTTTTACACTACCCCGGTAGGCAGCTGAAAGGCACCACAAAACTTGTTCTACCTGCTTTCTGGGCTGAGATGGAGAATCGCTGAATTTTGGACTCGGCTGGTGACAAAATGTTCCAAACACACCCCATGCACAACTCCACCGGGAAAGGTGCCAGAAACGAGTTCTGTTGGTAGTTTTTACAGTACCCCGGTAGGCAGCTGAAAGGCACCACAAAACTTGTTGTACCTGCTTTCTGGGCTGAGATGGGGAACGGCTGAATTTTGGACTCGGCTGGTGACAAAATGTTCCAAACACACCCCATGCACACCTCCACCGGGGAAGGTGCCAGAAACGAGTTCTGTTGGTAGTTTTTACACTACCCCGGTAGGCAGCTGAAAGGCACCACAAAACTTGTTCTACCTGCTTTCTGGGCTGAGATGGGGAACAGCTGAATTTTGGACTCGGCTGGTGACAAAATGTTCCAAACACACCCCATGCACAGCTCCACCGGCAAAGGTGCCAGAAACGAGTTCTGTTGGTAGTTTTTACACTACCCCGGTAGGCAGCTGAAAGGCACCACAAAAGTTTTTCTACCTGCTTTCTGGGCTGAGATGGGGAACAGCTGAATTTTGGACTTGGCTGCTGACAAAATGTTCCAAACACACCCCATGCACAGCTCCACCGGCAAAGGTGCCAGAAACGAGTTCTGTTGGTAGTTTTTACACTACCCCGGTAGGCAGCTGAAAGGCACCACAAAAGTTTTGCTACCTGCTTTCTGGGCTGAGATGGGGAATCGCTGAATTTTGGACTCGGCTGGTGACAAAATGTTCCAAACACGCCCCATGCACAACTCCTCCGGGGAAGGTGCCAGAAACGAGTTCTGTTGGTAGTTTTTACAGTACCCCCGGTAGGCAGCTGAAAGGCACCACAAAACTTGTTCTACCTGCTTTCTGGGCTGAGATGGGGAACGGCTGAATTTTGGACTCGGCTGCTGACAAAATGATCCAAACACACCCCATGCACAACTCCACCGGGGAAGGTGCCAGAAACGAGTTCTGTTGGTAGTTTTTACACTACCCCGGTAGGCAGCTGAAAGGCACCACAAAACTTGTTGTACCTGCTTTCTGGGCTGAGATGGGGAATAGCTGAATTTTGGACTCGGCTGGTGACAAAATGTTCCAAACACACCCCATGCACACCTCCACCGGGGAAGGTGCCAGAAACGAGTTCTGTTGGTAGTTTTTACACTACCCCGGTAGGCAGCTGAAAGGCACCACAAAACTTGTTGTACCTGCTTTCTGGGCTGAGATGGGGATCAGCTGAAGTTTGGACTCGGCTGCTGACAAAATGTTCCAAACACACCCCATGCACAACTCCACCGGGGAAGGTGCCAGAAACGAGTTCTGTTGGTAGTTTTTACACTACCCCGGTAGGCAGCTGAAAGGCACCACAAAACTTGTTCTACCTGCTTTCTGGGCTGAGAGGAGAATTGCTGAATTTTGGACTCGGCTGGTGAAAAAATGTTCCAAACACACCCCATGCACAACTCCACCGGGAAAGGTGCCAGAAACGAGTTCTGTTGGTAGTTTTTACACTACCCCGGTAGGCAGCTGAAAGGCATTACAAAACTTGTTCTACCTGCTTTCTGGGCTGAGATGGGGAACAGCTGAATTTTGGACTCGGCTGGTGACAAAATGTTCCAAACACACCCCATGCACACCTCCACCGGGGAAGGTGCCAGAAACGAGTTCTGTTGGTAGTTTTTACACTACCCCGGTAGGCAGCTGAAAGGCACCACAAAACTTGTTCTACCTGCTTTCTGGGCTGAGATGGAGAATCGCTGAATTTTGGACTCGGCTGGTGACAAAATGTTCCAAACACACCCCATGCACAGCTCCACCGGCAAAGGTGCCAGAAACGAGTTCTGTTGGTAGTTTTTACACTACCCCGGTAGGCAGCTGAAAGGCACCACAAAAGTTTTTCTACCTGCTTTCTGGGCTGAGATGGGGAACAGCTGAATTTTGGACTCGGCTGCTGACAAAATGATCCAAACACACCCCATGCACAGCTCCACCGGCAAAGGTGCCAGAAACGAGTTCTGTTGGTAGTTTTTACACTACCCCGGTAGGCAGCTGAAAGGCACCACAAAAGTTTTGCTACCTGCTTTCTGGGCTGAGATGGGGAATCGCTGAATTTTGGACTCGGCTGCTGACAAAATGTTCCAAACACACCCCATGCACACCTCCACCGGGGAAGGTGCCAGAAACGAGTTCTGTTGGTAGTTTTTACAGTACCCCGGTAGGCAGCTGAAAGGCACCACAAAACTTGTTCTACCTGCTTTCTGGGCTGAGATGGGGAACGGCTGAATTTTGGACTCGGCTGGTAACAAAATGTTCCAAACACACCCCATGCACAAATCCACCGGCAAAGGTGCCAGAAACGAGTTCTGTTGGTAGTTTTTACACTACCCCGGTAGGCAAGAGAAAGGCACCACAAAACTTGTTCTACCTGCTTTCTGGGCTGAGATGGAGAATCGCTGAATTTTGGACTCGGCTGGTGACAAAATGTTCCAAACACACCCCATGCACAACTCCACCGGGAAAGGTGCCAGAAACGAGTTCTGTTGGTAGTTTTTACAGTACCCCGGTAGGCAGCTGAAAGGCACCACAAAACTTGTTGTACCTGCTTTCTGGGCTGAGATGGGGAACGGCTGAATTTTGGACTCGGCTGGTGACAAAATGTTCCAAACACACCCCATGCACACCTCCACCGGGGAAGGTGCCAGAAACGAGTTCTGTTGGTAGTTTTTACACTACCCCGGTAGGCAGCTGAAAGGCACCACAAAACTTGTTGTACCTGCTTTCTGGGCTGAGATGGGGATCAGCTGAAGTTTGGACTCGGCTGCTGACAAAATGTTCCAAACACACCCCATGCACAACTCCACCGGGGAAGGTGCGAGAAAGGAGTTCTGTTGGTAGTTTTTACACTACCCCGGTAGGCAGCTGAAAGGCACCACAAAACTTGTTCTACCTGCTTTCTGGGCTGAGATGGGGAATCGCTGAATTTTGGACTCGGCTGCTGACAAAATGTTCCAAACACACCCCATGCACAACTCCACCGGGGAAGGTGCCAGAAACGAGTTCTGTTGGTAGTTTTTACAGTACCCCGGTAGGCAGCTGAAAGGCACCACAAAACTTGTTCTACCTGCTTTCTGGGCTGAGATGGGGAACGGCTGAATTTTGGACTCGGCTGGTAACAAAATGTTCCAAACACACCCCATGCACAACTCCTCCGGGGAAGGTGCCAGAAACGAGTTCTGTTGGTAGTTTTTACACTACCCCGGTAGGCAGCTGAAAGGCACCACAAAAATTTTGCTACCTGCTTTCTGGGCTGAGATGGGGAACAGCTGAGTTTTGGACTCGGCTGCTGACAAAATGTTCCAAACACACCCCATGCACAACTCCACCGGGGAAGGTGCCAGAAACGAGTTCTGTTGGTAGTTTTTACAGTACCCCGGTAGGCAAGAGAAAGGCACCACAAAACTTGTTCTACCTGCTTTCTGGGCTGAGATGGGGAACGGCTGAATTTTGGACTCGGCTGGTGACAAAATGTTCCAAACACACCCCATGCACACCTCCACCGGGGAAGGTGCCAGAAACGAGTTCTGTTGGTAGTTTTTACACTACCCCGGTAGGCAGCTGAAAGGCACCACAAAACTTGTTCTACCTGCTTTCTGGGCTGAGATGGGGATCAGCTGAAGTTTGGACTCGGCTGCTGACAAAATGTTCCAAACACACCCCATGCACAACTCCACCGGGGAAGGTGCGAGAAAGGAGTTCTGTTGGTAGTTTTTACACTACCCCGGTAGGCAGCTGAAAGGCACCACAAAACTTGTTCTACCTGCTTTCTGGGCTGAGATGGGGAACAGCTGAATTTTGGACTGGGCTGCTGACAAAATGTTCCAAACACACCCCATGCACAACTCCACCGGGGAAGGTGCCAGAAACGAGTTCTGTTGGTAGTTTTTACAGTACCCCGGTAGGCAGCTGAAAGGCACCACAAAATTTGTTGTACCTGCTTTCTGGGCTGAGATGAGGAACGGCTGAATTTTGGACTCGGCTGCTGACAAAATGTTCCAAACACACCCCATGCACAACTCCACCGGCAAAGGTGCCAGAAACGAGTTCTGTTGGTAGTTTTTACACTACCCCGGTAGGCAGCTGAAAGGCACCACAAAACTTGTTCTACCTGCTTTCTGGGCTGAGATGGAGAATCGCTGAATTTTGGACTCGGCTGGTGACAAAATGTTCCAAACACACCCCATGCACAACTCCACCGGGAAAGGTGCCAGAAACGAGTTCTGTTGGTAGTTTTTACAGTACCCCGGTAGGCAGCTGAAAGGCACCACAAAACTTGTTGTACCTGCTTTCTGGGCTGAGATGGGGAACGGCTGAATTTTGGACTCGGCTGGTGACAAAATGTTCCAAACACACCCCATGCACACCTCCACCGGGGAAGGTGCCAGAAACGAGTTCTGTTGGTAGTTTTTACACTACCCCGGTAGGCAGCTGAAAGGCACCACAAAACTTGTTGTACCTGCTTTCTGGGCTGAGATGGGGATCAGCTGAAGTTTGGACTCGGCTGCTGACAAAATGTTCCAAACACACCCCATGCACAACTCCACCGGGGAAGGTGCGAGAAAGGAGTTCTGTTGGTAGTTTTTACACTACCCCGGTAGGCAGCTGAAAGGCACCACAAAACTTGTTCTACCTGCTTTCTGGGCTGAGATGGGGAATCGCTGAATTTTGGACTCGGCTGGTGACAAAATGTTCCAAACACACCCCATGCACAACTCCACCGGGGAAGGTGCCAGAAACGAGTTCTGTTGGTAGTTTTTACACTACCCCGGTAGGCAGCTGAAAGGCACCACAAAAGTTTTGCTACCTGCTTTCTGGGCTGAGATGGGGAACAGCTGAGTTTTGGACTCGGCTGCTGACAAAATGTTCCAAACACACCCCATGCACAACTCCACCGGGGAAGGTGCCAGAAACGAGTTCTGTTGGTAGTTTTTACAGTACCCCGGTAGGCAAGAGAAAGGCACCACAAAACTTGTTCTACCTGCTTTCTGGGCTGAGAGGAGAATAGCTGAATTTTGGACTCGGCTGGTGAAAAAATGTTCCAAACACACCCCATGCACAACTCCACCGGGAAAGGTGCCAGAAACGAGTTCTGTTGGTAGTTTTTACACTACCCCGGTAGGCAGCTGAAAGGCATTACAAAACTTGTTCTACCTGCTTTCTGGGCTGAGATGGGGAACAGCTGAATTTTGGACTCGGCTGGTGACAAAATGTTCCAAACACACCCCATGCACACCTCCACCGGGGAAGGTGCCAGAAACGAGTTCTGTTGGTAGTTTTTACACTACCCCGGTAGGCAGCTGAAAGGCACCACAAAAGTTTTTCTACCTGCTTTCTGGGCTGAGATGGGGAACGGCTGAATTTTGGACTCGGCTGGTGACAAAATGTTCCAAACACACCCCATGCACAACTCCACCGGGAAAGGTGCCAGAAACGAGTTCTGTTGGTAGTTTTTACACTACCCCGGTAGGCAGCTGAAAGGCACCACAAAACTTGTTGTACCTGCTTTCTGGGCTGAGATGGGGAACGGCTGAATTTTGGACTCGGCTGCTGACAAAATGTTCCAAACACACCCCATGCACACCTCCACCGGGGAAGGTGCCAGAAACGAGTTCTGTTGGTAGTTTTTACACTACCCCGGTAGGCAGCTGAAAGGCACCACAAAACTTGTTGTACCTGCTTTCTGGGCTGAGATGGGGATCAGCTGAAGTTTGGACTCGGCTGCTGACAAAATGTTCCAAACACACCCCATGCACAACTCCACCGGGGAAGGTGCGAGAAAGGAGTTCTGTTGGTAGTTTTTACACTACCCCGGTAGGCAGCTGAAAGGCACCACAAAACTTGTTCTACCTGCTTTCTGGGCTGAGATGGGGAATCGCTGAATTTTGGACTCGGCTGGTGACAAAATGTTCCAAACACACCCCATGCACAACTCCACCGGGGAAGGTGCCAGAAACGAGTTCTGTTGGTAGTTTTTACAGTACCCCGGTAGGCAGCTGAAAGGCACCACAAAACTTGTTGTACCTGCTTTCTGGGCTGAGATGGGGAACGGCTGAATTTTGGACTCGGCTGGTAACAAAACGTTCCAAACACACCCCATGCACAACTCCACCGGCAAAGGTGCCAGAAACGAGTTCTGTTGGTAGTTTTTACACTACCCCGGTAGGCAGCTGAAAGGCACCACAAAAGTTTTGCTACCTGCTTTCTGGGCTGAGATGGGGAACAGCTGAGTTTTGGACTCGGCTGCTGACAAAATGTTCCAAACACACCCCATGCACAACTCCACCGGGGAAGGTGCCAGAAACGAGTTCTGTTGGTAGTTTTTACACTACCCCGGTAGGCAGCTGAAAGGCACCACAAAACTTGTTGTACCTGCTTTCTGGGCTGAGATGGGGAACGGCTGAATTTTGGACTCGGCTGCTGACAAATGTTCCAAACACACCCCATGCACAACTCCACCGGGGAAGGTGCCAGAAACGAGTTCTGTTGGTAGTTTTTACAGTACCCCGGTAGGCAGCTGAAAGGCACCACAAAACTTGTTCTACCTGCTTTCTGGGCTGAGATGGGGAATCGCTGAATTTTGGACTCGGCTGGTGAAAAAATGTTCCAAACACACCCCATGCACAACTCCTCCGAGGAAGGGGCCAGAAACGAGTTCTGTTGGTAGTTTTTACACTACCCCGGTAGGCAGCTGAAAGGCACCACAAAACTTGTTCTACCTGCTTTCTGGGCTGAGATGGGGAATCGCTGAATTTTGGACTCGGCTGGTGACAAAATGTTCCAAACACACCCCATGCACAACTCCACCGGGGAAGGTGCCAGAAACGAGTTCTGTTGGTAGTTTTTACAGTACCCCGGTAGGCAGCTGAAAGGCACCACAAAACTTGTTGTACCTGCTTTCTGGGCTGAGATGGGGAACGGCTGAATTTTGGACTCGGCTGGTAACAAAATGTTCCAAACACACCCCATGCACAACTCCACCGGCAAAGGTGCCAGAAACGAGTTCTGTTGGTAGTTTTTACACTACCCCGGTAGGCAGCTGAAAGGCACCACAAAACTTGTTGTACCTGCTTTCTGGGCTGAGATGGGGATCAGCTGAAGTTTGGACTCGGCTGCTGACAAAATGTTCCAAACACACCCCATGCACAACTCCACCGGGGAAGGTGCCAGAAACGAGTTCTGTTGGTAGTTTTTACACTACCCCGGTAGGCAGCTGAAAGGCACCACAAAACTTGTTCTACCTGCTTTCTGGGCTGAGATGGGGAATCGCTGAATTTTGGACTCGGCTGGTGACAAAATGTTCCAAACACACCCCATGCACAGCTCCACCGGGGAAGGTGCCAGAAACGAGTTCTGTTGGTAGTTTTTACAGTACCCCGGTAGGCAGCTGAAAGGCACCACAAAACTTGTTCTACCTGCTTTCTGGGCAGAGATGGGGAACGGCTGAATTTTGGACTCGGCTGGTAACAAAATGTTCCAAACACACCCCATGCACAACTCCACCGGCAAAGGTGCCAGAAACGAGTTCTGTTGGTAGTTTTTACACTACCCCGGTAGGCAGCTGAAAGGCACCACAAAAGTTTTGCTACCTGCTTTCTGGGCTGAGATGGGGAACAGCTGAGTTTTGGACTCGGCTGCTGACAAAATGTTCCAAACACACCCCATGCACAACTCCACCGGGGAAGGTGCCAGAAACGAGTTCTGTTGGTAGTTTTTACAGTACCCTGGTAGGCAAGAGAAAGGCACCACAAAACTTGTTCTACCTGCTTTCTGGGCTGAGAGGAGAATCGCTGAATTTTGGACTCGGCTGGTGAAAAAATGTTCCAAACACACCCCATGCACAACTCCACCGGGAAAGGTGCCAGAAACGAGTTCTGTTGGTAGTTTTTACACTACCCCGGTAGGCAGCTGAAAGGCATTACAAAACTTGTTCTACCTGCTTTCTGGGCTGAGATGGGGAACAGCTGAATTTTGGACTCGGCTGGTGACAAAATGTTCCAAACACACCCCATGCACACCTCCACCGGGGAAGGTGCCAGAAACGAGTTCTGTTGGTAGTTTTTACACTACCCCGGTAGGCAGCTGAAAGGCACCACAAAACTTGTTCTACCTGCTTTCTGGGCTGAGATGGGGAACAGCTGAATTTTGGACTCGGCTGGTGACAAAATGTTCCAAACACACCCCATGCACAGCTCCACCGGCAAAGGTGCCAGAAACGAGTTCTGTTGGT